>NC_133590.1:7680855-7740960 GCF_964106895.1 Numenius arquata | reverse complement strand
GAAAGGTGCGGGGAGAAACAAACAGAACAAAACAGAAGGCATCGTTACAAGTTGGTGCCGCGGAGGAAAGTTGGGCGCCGGCGGGACCCGGCCCCGGCGCCCCCGGCCCCGGCCGCCTCCCCGGGCCGGGCAGCGCGGCCCCCGCCCGCCCGTCCGTCCGGCCACCGGCCCCGCGGGGGGCTTCCCCCGTACCTCCGAGTCTGAGGAGCTGTTTTGATTCGTTTCTGATTCATTGACGAGAGACGACTTGACATCAGCTAAATCCCTCTCGGCCGAGGAGTTCTCGGAGATCTTCTCCTCCTGCTCCCCTTCGTCTTTGAAAGAGATCAGTTCATCGTTGGCGCCCAGGTCGTCCCTCCACCGCCGTTCAGCTGCGGCATTTTCCTCCTGGCTCACCCCACCAGCAGCAATTTTGCAAAAAGGGGAAGGGGGGGAACAAAAAAAAAGAAGAAAAAAAAAAAAAAAAGGAGGGGAATGGGGGGAAAAAAAAAAAGGAAAAAAGAAGGGGGGGGGGAAAGTTTGCACCAAAAAAAAGAAGAGTCCAAGGTGAAAGTTTCTTTTTTTTTTTTTTCCCCCCTTCTCTTTCCTCCTGGGGAGGGGAAAAGAGGGAGGAGGAGGGGAGGGAAATGTCTCTTCTTTGCTCCTTTGCACCAGTGACTTTAGGCTTCTTCCTTTCCTTCTTCGGGATTTTCTCTTTCTTTCTTCCAGGGAGCTGGTCGGCGTGCACTGCGCGCACCCGCGCACGCACTCGCGAAAAAATTAATAATAATAAAAAAAAAATATATAGACCGGGGGGGAGGGGGAAGGGGGAGGGGGGGCGTAGGGAGGGGGGAGGGGGGGGGGAGAAAAAATAATAATGCAACAAACAAACCCAAGAAGTCAGCTGTAACGGGGGGGCAGCCGCCGCGGATATTGGGAGCCCGTGCCGCTCGGGTTTGAGTGAGTTGAAGTTGGACTGAGAGCTTTTCAGTTCAAAGGCGGCGCTGATTGACAGATAGAAAAAGGGGGATCGAAATCCGGAGGAACGGAGAAGTCTGGGATCCGGGATTATTGACAGGGAGCGAGAAACACACCAGGCACTTAATGAGATGCAGGAGGGGGCGGGGGCTCCCCGGTGACGTCTGCATAAATAAACAGGTCTGGGGCGCGGGAGGGGGAGGAGAGGAGGAGGAGGAGGAGGAGGAGGGTGGGGGAAGTAGGAAACTAACAATGATCCTTTTTGGCATGGGAGCGGGAGGGCGAGGGGAGGGGAGCGGGCTGCGGGGGGGGCCGCCGCCGGGGGAGGGGGGGCTGGGACACAAAACGGGGGGGGGGCGGGGGGGAGGCAGAGGGAGGGAAGGACAAAAAAAATTAAAATTTAAAAAAAAAAAAATTATACACTGTAGCCCGGAGCTGCAGGACGGGGGGGGAGTGAGGGGAAAAGCACCCAAACCAGTGCCCCTGCCTCCGCTCTCTGGAAAGCACTAACTTTTCCATCCCGAGCATTAATAAACATATCATCTCCATGCAGTCCGGATTCTCCTGAAGGATGTGTGCCCTTATTATTTGTGTACATGTGACTACGGGGGGGGGGTGGTGGTGGTGGTGGTTAGTTTTTTTTTTTAAACCGTTAACATTTTTTCTGGCCACTCGTTGGAGGCAAGAAACTCCAATCATAATAAACACTATAATATAGTAAAAGCCTTTTTGTTTTTTTTTTTTTTTTTTTTTAAGCAGCACTTGCTCCTTCCATTTATTCTGCTTATAACACGCAGGATGAAAATGTGCGAGATCACTCGCTGAAGATCAGATATTTCCAAATTATCTTATAGTGAGGCATAATATTTTTTTGGTCCTTGATGTAAAAAAAAAAAAAAAAAAAAAAAGAAGAGGAAAAGGAATGTGACTGCTAAGAAGTTAATTAGCATGGCAGGACGGAGAATCAAGGACTCCCAGACTTCAGAAGTGGAAAAGTTGTGGTGGTGGCAGCGTAAACATCGCGCTGGGGGAAATCAAAGCGAAAGCGGGTCGGTGCCCGCCGCGGGGGGGGGCTGGGGGTCCGGCGGGGCGGCCGCGGGGTGGGGGGGGCACCGGAGCCGCCCCCCCCCCCCCCCCGGTCTGGAGGTCGGGGGAGGGGGGGGGCTGATGTTGCGCCCCGTGTCTCTTGAGCCAGCAGCCTTCTTGTAAAGTCACTAGCCACAGCTCTGGTGGCACGGCAACAAAATGGGGAGCAGAATAATGCAGATGCGAGAAATGGCATCTGTTCCCCGAATATAATAATGTGGTGAGGGGAAGGGGAAAACAAATTGATCTTCCAGCGGTGACAAATTGTAACAATGGACGAGTCAATTGGAAACTTTAACATGGTCGAGGAACAAAAGGAGGGGAGCGGGGGGGGTGGGGGGTGGGGGTGGGGGAGAGACAGTAATTTCAATGGGAATTAGTAAATTGCCTAATGGAAATGGTGTTAGAAAGCAAGGGACGGGCTGTACTAAATAATCCAAACATTCCTCCAGAAATCTAACCTGCTGCTCACGCTAAGGGCCATTCAGCACATAGGGTTTCCAAAACAAAGCCAATTTGTCATGCAATATTTAGAGAGTTTGGGGGTTTCAGCTAAACTGTCTTCTATAAAAAGAATAATAAAAATAATAATACAGAGATCGACAAGGCTAACACAAATTCTCAGGCATTAAAAAGTTCACATAGAAATTTGCATACTAAAGGGAAAGATGCAGACAAAATAGAAATAAAAAAATCACTGCAACTTACAACTTTAATATTAATCAGTAAAGCAGAAGTAGAGTGAAAGGGAGCATGAAAAGAAGTAAAACAAATGTGTACATTTAATCAGACAGGATTGCATAGGACACAAAGAACAGGGCTAATTAGTCTCAGCAGGTAGGGACTAACCTTCAGACTTCATAAATAAATAAGTCTGTGAACAATGTCTAAGTGGGAATATGGAGACAGAAAAGGGATTATTTCAAGACACCAAGTAAAAACATGAAGAATGAAATACTTCACTGTTAACTCAATGTACAAATGCATTGAACAGTTTCTTTTTCCACTGGTCTTTTGACTAACTTGCTTTTTACTTTCACAGATTTCACAAAATAACTGTCTGTGGGCACGCACACTCCCCATTTGCCCCTGATTATGTACTTACTGTCTTTGCTAACTAGTGCCTTACAGAGTGACACCTTAACAAATATTCTCCATTTTTGTTTGCCTTTTGATTTTAAAATGCCTTTATATCCCAGAACAATATGAGATTAGAAATACAAATGTGACAGACTCCTATTTACTTTGCAGGGCCATGTGTTACAATTTGATCCAAATGAACAAAAACAGTTGCACAGTTTTGTTTTGTTTTTCAAAGATCTTTTTACAATCTGCTGTGGGTTTGGGTTTTTGTTGTGTTGGTTTTTTTTTTTAAACAAGCAGAGTTTTGCTTCAGTCGCAACATAGTTGCTAACTCCTTATTAAGCATCATCAATAGTTGGTGTTCGAGAGGGGCCCAGTCCTTGCCCAAAGCTGGTTGCAGAAGAAGAAAGAAGGTTGCCTGATTCTGCAGAGCCTCACACATGCCAGTAACGTTCCTGACAGGCGGTTCACCGGGATGATGGTGCACCAGGACTACTCACACAAGTAATGTAACTCACAAATGTAAATGTCAATGGAAGGGAGCTCGGCGTTGTCCACCCCAATGCCATGTGGTGGCCCTAAGTTGGCTCTGGTGGCTTCTGGCTGGAAGGCCATGGGGCTGTGCCCCAGCTGTGGAAGGTGTTGCCTGTGCATGTTTGCACAGCTGGAATTGTGCCTCCACAGTGGACTCCACGAAGGGCTGGGAAACTGCTTTCTAGCTTTCAAGGCAACATCTAGTTCTTCCTATTGCAAACATCTAGAGTTTTGTTTTCAAACTACAGCTTACAGCTAGCTTGCTTTTGAAGTCCAGGTATTGTTGATGATTACTAAACTGACACAGTTTAATTACGGTAGTACAAGTCACTTAGGATAGGTTATGCATCTTCTTTGTTTCATTTTGCTTTATGTAATAGTTCTTATTTCATGCTCGGAGAAGTGAGAGCTCTCCAGGGGTCAACTGCACCTGTTGGGTAGTAAGTTCTCAGGTGGCACCTTAGATTAAAAAAAAAATATATAGTGTTTAACAATGAAAGAAACACAATATTTAAAAAAAAAAAAAAAAAAGTCAAGATAATCCAGTGCGTGAAACGTGATTTATTGTTTGGATACCTGATTTTAAGTAACAGCTGGCGAGACAAAGCCAGGTGCTCCAAGTTCAGTCTTCAAGAGATGTCGGCTTTCTTGTCAAAGCTGACCTCTAGCGCAGATGAAGAATTGGAAGTGCCTCTCTCCAAGCTTTTGTAACTCTCGCAGCTTGATACAATATATGAAATGCTGAGCAACGGCTTTTGGTTACCAGCAGTGGTGTCACCATTTTACACTTCAGCACAACATTTTGGTCCCAAGAATCCTGCAGAATCTCATGAACAGTAACAGCGAAAAAGAATGTGAGGTTCGCTTCCCAGCTCACATTGCAGTGAACTGGAGAGGGAAGAGGTTGACCAGAGGCAGCCAAGGAAATTTATTGTTTTATGAAAAATGCTTTGGAATCTTTAATGTCTCACCAGAGGCCCAAGTCTATATTGGAGAAATATGGTCTGCTAACTGCCAGCTGGATCTCCTGGCTAATGTTTACATATCTGGGGCAAGTCATCCGTTTTCATGGTCTTCTCCAAAAGGTCCCAACGTAGGTTGCAATGTGTAAAATTCAAGTTATTTACTTTGGAAGGATAAAAGGATTTTGGTTGACCAGGCTGGGATTTGAGTCTACAGCTCAAAGGAGTCCGTATGTTTACAAATAATCTTGGATCATTAAATCTGGTCTGAATGTCAAAAAAGATTTCAATATTGAAAAGGTTCCAATAACACGAAGCAAACACATCTGCCCAAGTGCCTTACCAGTACTGGCTCTTCCAGAGTTAGCAAAGAGAGGATTTTTTTTCTAGGGCAGACAAGATGACAGCGTGAAACACAGGAGCCGTGGCCCCTTGCTGCAGTCATTTGCATTGACCAAAACAAGTACATGTGAAAATTCAAGAAAGCTATCAAATGGGAAAACATCGACAAACAACCAGATCGTGGCACTACTGTTAGATTTCTTTGTGGCTTTAGATTTCACACATACCGACCAGGTCATGGTGTGTTGTTTGAGCAATAGGTGTGGGTTTTCTAGCCACACTTGATGGAGAAACATTGGAAAATTAGGTACCAAAAAACCTCATGCATTGTTTGTTTTCAGCCTCGTAACACAGCCTCATGTCTCTTAATCTACGCTCTGCTTCCCAAGTCATGGCTATGGCTCCGTAGGAACATACCTCCCTTTTAGTGCCTACACCGCAGCTGTACCTCTTGCTTTTGTTAGAGATAATTCTGTCTAATAATAAAATGGTTAATGGGTAGAAATAGGCATTCATGCAGGGATTATTCACACTTTATCGTGAGGTGATATCAAGCACTATAGGAGTGAATGACAAGAAATAGGCTTCTGAAATACAGACCCCTCCATAAATATACCATTTTTATTGACAATGTGTCTTTTAACCCTAATAGTAATGGAAGAAATCCAATAAATGAAACATTTACTGCATAACTTGCCTTATTTTCGGGTGGTGTCTGATTCCTTTCTAGCTGTCTCTAGAAGATGTTTTTAGCCTAATTTGCTCCCTAGAAATTTCACTCACTAGAGTTATACATCTATGACGTTTTATTGCCTGAAGCCAAGTCTGAATAAGAACTTTCTTAAGATATACTTATCCTAATGCCAGTCTACAAGAACTGGGTTGCTTTAGTTTAATTTATTTGTGCAACACAGATATATGTGCACCTATATAGCTGGCCATTGCCTCAGACCAGATCTAATGTTTCAAACAGAAACAAATAAATAAGACCAGCACTTATCCATGTTTATTTATAAATAGCCATTCTTAAACTAATCATGCTTAGGTTTGTATTTATATGTCTGTTTCCCAAACCAACCAGAACAGTAGTCCATTACATTTACAAAATACTTCAATTTCACAGGAAAGGACTTGAGTGTAGGTGTGCATATGCTCACAGGCAAACATCAAACACCAGCCAGATGCAGTATGTTTCTGCCATCTAAGAAATATATGATGGCATTTAAGGAGCTGGAGCACAGAGGTCACTGGCTGAGACTGTAGACCCCTGCCTGCCTGGTTGCCTGTGCTCTTCTACCTCTTGCCTTTGGCACCTACTTGGGCAGTCAGTGCTCTGGAGCAAGGGCCCTCTTTTTGCTCAGTGCTTTTTCTGGGATGCTGGTTCCTAAACAGAGTGTGTAGACGGTAGGGCACTATGGATAATAAAATGGTAATAATTTGGCTTGCACTAATGCAACATCAGTGCGGGTGGTCTTGTAGGTGAGCTGTGGCTGAGAGCAGATGGCGGTAAGCAACAAACCCAGCAAGCTTTAAGCCATGAACATGCCCTCAGCCAGAAGTGACTGCCCTTTCAACTGACACACAGTAATTAGCTGCGTATGCATTTGTAGTCTGTTGCAATATGAGGTAAAAGGGATTAGTTTTGCAATGGTCTAGGAACATGAACATGCGCCAGCTGCATTCCAGCTGTAGGGGTTCTAGCTGATGGATGGCAGTAGTCAGCACAGGGGTAGTAACTTCGTAAAACAATCAAGTTTAACAACACAGGATTATCTGATCATACCATACAATCACAGAACTGCTCATGTTGGAAGGGACGTGAAGACATCTCTAGTCCAGCCTCCTGCTCAAAGCAGGTTTATCTCTGAATTCAGACCCGTTTTTTTAGAGTTTTGTCCAGTCAGGTTTCAAAAACCTCCAAGGACAGAGCTGAGACAACTCTGAGTTAGGACTTTGCATTTGTTCTTGTTGAATTTCATAATGTTCCTGTTGGCCCATTCTAGGTCCCTCTGGACGGCAGCTCTGCCCTTGAGCATGTCAACTGGTCTTTCCAATTTGGTGTCACCTGCAAATGTGATAAGACCTCCACCAGGTCATTGATGCAAATGTCAAAGAGGACAGTTCCCAGGATAGGCCCCTTTAGCTCCCCACCTGCCACTGACAACCAGGGGTTCAGCCCGTTAACCACTATCCGTTGAGCTTCTTCATCCAAACAGTCTTTCACGTATCTAATTGTCTACTTATTCAGACTGTAATGTCCTACCTTGGATGCAAAAATCTGTTCTCCTGAAGCCTCAGGTTTGTGCTCCACTGCTTGTCTTCTTCACTCCGTCAGGATCGAAAGCTCCTACAGCCAAGGCTGCTGTTGATTATCACATCCCAGTCCAATTCTTCCTTGTTTATAAGTAGCAGGTCCAGGAGACCGTCACCCACCCTTTGGCCATACACCATCTGTGTTAAGAAGTTTCTCTCAACACTTTCCAGAGACCTTCTGAACCTGTTGCATCCCACTGTCTTGTCCTTCCAGTTGAAGTCAGGGAAGTTAAATTCTCCCAAAAGCACTGTGGACTGTGATCTGGGGACTCCTAATTGTTTAAATACTTGATTGACTTTGCCACCCTAGTCAGGTGATCTGTAACAAACCAATCCCAGTGTTACCCTTACTGGCTTGTCCTCTGATCTTCACCCACAAGCTCCCAAACAGCCTGTCTCTTGTTCCCATGCATTTGTGCTGCTCCTTCATATAGAAGGTACAGACCCTCATTTTCTTCCCCGCCTGTCTTTCCTAAAGAGTCCATCGCAGACCTCCAGTCATAGGAGTGATCCCACCACGTCCCAGCTGGGCTATCCTCAGACCATAAGCATGTCAGTGCCTCCCCTCATGCCTCGTTTTTTCTCCAAATCAATCCAGTTAGGTTTCATGCTCTTCAGTGCACCACTGTTTCTTGCTGCATATTTTTCTGTCCCAAATATCTCAGATCTTCAGAGCAGCCTATGGCCACCATCATAACGCTGTCGGTAAGGGTGACAATGGAGGCTGACCAAGAGAATGCCATTTTGGGCTAAGACAGGAAGGTTTAATTTAGGCTAGGAAGTGAATGAGTACTGTGTTTCCTGCAAGGCCAGAGTTGAACAGCCAGCTCAGAGCCCAGCCAGGTCCACAGCCTGGCAGCCACGCTTCCACAAGAAGTGCACTCGTCCCAGGAGCAACCGAAGACTGGAATGCAGATTGTCATCTTACAGAAAACTACAGGAACGTATGGTTTCTTTTCCCCATGAAAGCAGTTGATCCCAGTATTCTGCACAGAGCCACCTCCATGCCACTGCATGTGCAAACAAGCTCACGATACTGAAAGTTTATGATCATAGCAATTAATAGTTGATCAATTAAAGCATAAGCAAAGTAAAAAGGTTCTCAGGAAAATCCTTCCTGACTTCTTGAAAGTATTTTAATAGCTTGGCCTGGCCATTTATAATAGAGACATTTACTGTATTTTACTGTTTTCTAGCAAATAATTTTCTGATTAATAATTCTCCTTTAAAGGTTGTTTTGGTATTTTCTTCCTCCAGCTCCTGAAGCTTGTGTCTTCCTTTTTTTCTTTCTCGTTTGGCAAAGGCCTCCCAACTGCATCAAGCAGTTTTAAGTCAGCCACGCAGATAGACAGCGTCCTGCTGAAGGAGCAGAACAGTGTCTCTCCCTTTGTAAAATATGCTGCCATTTATCAACAGACAGAGGTTTTTCTTGCAACAAGGAATCTGCGCTAGTGCATACCAAAAGAGTGGCACTGGAGACTTTGTGGTTGGCTGTTGTTTCAGGCACATGCAGTCTTTACATAGCCTGAGGGCATAAATAAGCAGACAGGAGGGAATGGACAGACCTTCCTACAGTACAATTAGGTGACAATGAGCTATCCAAAACAATCAGGGTAGCAGCAACATCAAGTGCTCGCCCTGCGTCTCAGGAGTGCTCCCAAGATTTATTGCATCAGAGGCTCTGTCTGCTGCTGGTGCCTCTAGATAGTGTCTCTGGAGAGGCACAGTTGGCAGGCACACGGGAACAGGGTCTTTTCTGGGAAACATTGCAGCCTGAAGTATTGCAATTAGCTCTAGCAGAACTGACGTCTGAGCTCTCTGTCCTTAATTCAGGATCCCTAGAAACATAGAAGAGATGGACCCACAAGCACTATGGGGAGGGGTGTATAGGGGAGATAATTTACAGGAGTAATTCTAAACATTACTAGACTGGGAAAATAAGAGCTAGTAGTTCTCAGGACATTTCTGCTCTGGCTCTTCAAGCCAGTCTTTCTTGACTTACCTTCTCCTTCAGAAAGTGTGCCTCTGCAAAAGGGAAGCCAGGGAGCTGCTCTCCTCCTCTTCCCACTCGGCCTTCTGGATCTATCAGCTCCTTTCAAGGACCCTAATCCTACAGAGCTCTGTTCTGCAGCTGAGAGCTTCCTCGCCCTGACCAGAAAGGAGGTTGCACTTTCAAACCAAAAGGCAAATACAAGATCGTGATCAGGACCTGTCTCACAGAAAATGCACAGTTTTCGGATTTCAAGGCATTTGGTAGATGTAAAGCTCCATTGCAGACTTTTCTTTCTAATTATGAAGGCACAAAGGGCAAGGGTGGGTCCTGCATTCACAAGAAGAAACACAGCGCATTTTGTCTGCTGTTTTACCTGAGGCACAGGTCCATCATACACACACGCTCCATTCACCCTTTTTACAACAACTCATGGTTGTACAAGAACCACCGTAATTCTTCAGGCAATAGCACCCTTAGGACATCTCCTGCATCTGTGGGAAGACATAATCTGGCATTCAAGGCATTGTGGTAGAATTGGCATCTCCACTGCTTGCCTGAGGCACCATCTTCTCTCTCCACCTTGCCAGCCTTCTTAGCTTAGGCTCCTTCTCAAAGGCAGGGATCTGAGGCAATAATTTTGCTAAAGAGGGCTGCGTAAGAAAGCAGAGATCACATAAATCAGAATAATATTGGTCTCTAGATCCCTTTGGTGGCCCAGACAGAAGAAGTCTGTCTTCAGAGGAGCTGGGAGAACTGTGCACGTTGTTATCAACATACACGTGTCCTCCAGCTCGTTCTCTTTGTCCCTCTGACCTAAAGTAATCTATGTCCAGGCTGCAGTGGAGAGCATAGCTAAAATAGTACATGCAGCCCATTTTGCATACTTTCCTGTGGCACTAGAGCTACATGATTTATGGCTGAAACATTGACTGTTGCAGTACGGGACAATTACAGGAAAGTTGGTAAGGCAGCAGTGTACCGTCCTGTAGGAATATGAAATTCCTTCCTTCCTCCTGATTTCAGACCTGAAAAGCGGTGAACTCCCACCGCTCCCTTTGGGAGGATAACCAAAAGCTCACAGAATCAGACCTTAAGATATTCCTGTCTGGACAAATAAGTCCTGTCGTCAATGGCCATCTATAGCCACCTCAGGACATGCAGGGAGCTTCTACAGTGCCTCAGGTACTCGACATGCCCAGAAATCCTGTTGCATCAACTAGGTTGTGTGTGCATCAATCTGTTACCAAAATCCATGCAGTCCTTTCTGTGCACAAAACTAGATGTTTGTATTTGAAAATGCATATAAAATGCTCTTTTGGCAAGGACTGTCTATTTTTACTAAGTGTATGTACAATGTTTAGCAGAAAATAGCAATGTTAGTTTTGATTTAACACAAAATTTTTTTTTCGAATGTGTTTTTTTTTTTTTTTTTCTGCAAGCAGATGTTATTTGGATCTAAGCACTACTTTAATTCAAATAAATAAAAGTAGGATTTTTAGGAGACTATTAGCATCTTCAACTCTGAGGTCCTGTATTACAGAGGTCATTGAATTTCAACAAGTGGTTCCTGACTCGAGTCTGTCATTCCTAGCTGAGCTACAGTATTTCATTTAGAAAGACATCTGGCCTGGTTTTAAAGATTTCAAGTCAGAACTCTCTTCCTACTGTAGGCAAATTTTGTTCTAGCAGTTGTTCATCACCCTCTCTGGGGAAGAAGGGAAAATAAAAAGCACGACAGTTCTATTTCAAACTCATCTTCCTTTAGTTCCAACCAATATGATAAAAGAGTACCATCTTGCATTGCCATTTTATCACCAGTGGCTTTCACTCCTTTTCCTGCAATTCTGTTGTCCATGATAGGTCTCTGTCTTCAGGTTCACCTCCTTGGCAGAAGCAGGACACAGCAAGCTCTGCTTATATTTTGAGGATTGCAGGATAAGGCAGTGAAAACTAATTTGAAGGCAGTGAAGGCCTATTTGAATATCATCTGCAGCAGTAACACATCTTTTGTCTCGCCCAGCTTTAAGCTGACCATCTGATTGTCCCATATAGTTAATAAAGAGGCCCAAACAGTGACTCATCGCAGCTTGCTCAAATATCTCCACCGTGTGATGACTCACCTCCCTATGGTACCTGTCTGCTCCATTGACTGCAGCCTAAAGGACTGGCATAGACTACACACCAAAGTTTTACATCCCTAAAAGCTACACCCCAGTTATAAAGAAGATTCTTTGTAGAAGGAAACAACTACGAGCCGACAACAGAAACAGTGTCTTTGTATGCCCGAAATTTATTGTCTGGAGCATTAGGTCAGTTTACAGTACGCTCCTGTTTGCATTCCCTAGTTGAAATCTTGACCGTAAAGACCATAAAGGATAGATGTTTCCTTTTTTTAATAAAGGAAGCACAGAGACTCTGAGAGACAGACATCCAGGAACTGTGGTTTTAAGGGAAATGCCAAGATTGTGACATTGGGGATACAGTCTCTGGAACTGGCACCAACATTAATTCACGAGAATATGTAATATTCTAGTAGAACTTTGACCAGAACCCTTAAAAGTTTTTGTAAAATCCTTATGGATTTGTTTCTCTTAACAACACAGAGCGCCCTTGTTTTGTTTTACTTTCTGAAAGATTTATTATGCTTGTTTTTCATCAGAGAGATATGTGAAGTTTAACTTTCCCTAGTTTTGTTGGCTGACAATCTCACCTCTTTCATCTTGGCTTCTTGGAGAAAAGTGGCTCACCTCATCATGCTGTAACATCTGTAACCATAGATCAACTTCAGCTGAATATGCTAGGAGATTGAGAGACCAACAATATTTACATCCTCCAACTTAATGACTGTAAGAGAGGTCCAAATTAACACCCAGCAGATGGGAGGTCCATGGGGAGAGGGCAGTGCGAGTACCAGACAGCAGAGAGCCCGTGCGGGGAAGGTGCACGGAGAGCAGACTGCCTGAGTCCTGCCGCTCACCACGCTGCTTGCTCAGTGTTATTTAATGCCACGGTCATGTGGGGATTATACCATGAACTCCTTCTCCCACTCCCAAATACAAAATCCTTCTCCTTTTCCAGTTGAGATCACATCATATCTCTCTTGCCGTTACAGCCACTGGAAGAATTATGTTAGAAAAAAAAAAAAACATATATTGTTGACTGCCTTTAGCTTTTCTTTACTCTCAGTTTTATCTTACTGTCATCAGCTGCATTCCTCAAAAATGGAAATAAGCAGCATCAAGACCCATCATCCTCCCATAGACAACCAGTGGTCTACTATGCACAGTCTGGGAATCTCTGTGCTGGAGTTCATCTTGGAGTCTGTAGCAGTTTAAGTTCAGGATTGTAAAAGACATTTTTTTACAAAAGCTTAACTAGAATGTCCCAATTTACTCCAAATTGCCAGTGTAGACAAGGAAGTGATACTTAGCCTGTTGTAACACACACTTCAGCAAGACCAGCTAGTACATCGTAAAGCACCACTTGCCTTATCTGTGCTGGAACAAGTTGCTCTGAATACACTAACCATTCTAACAAAAATAGTCCAGACTTATCTCAGAATGAGCAGGGGGAACTCTCACACTGTAATGGAAGGGCACAGGGGCTGAAACTTTGACAATGATTTAATCTCAACCACACATTTCACAAGGTTATAGTTTAAGAGCAAATAAGCAAAACCAGATGATTTTAACAGTTCCATGAAAAGTAGCTTCCCAATTTGTTCAACTTCTGATCTTCACTTAATGGGCTGTCCTGCTTTTTTTTTTAGCACTCCAGTGGCAATGTAGTCTGCTGTGAAAGATAAGACCTTTACTAGAAATGCAAACAAGCAGCAAAGAAATAGCTTTGCCTACAATTTTTAAGTCATCTTCATTTATCACAAACAAGCACCACCGAAAAAAACCAGAAAACAACAACAACAACAACAACAAAAAACCAAACCAAACCAAAAAACCCCCACAACATCTTGAATACAGCAATTTTTATATCATCCAAAGAACAGGGAAAAAGCCTGATTAGAGTTTAAAAAGTCTTGGTACTACTGAAAATACAGCAAAAAGTTCATTGTGAAGCCATGCTGTAGGCACAGGCTCGGTGGCTTTATTTACAAGAATCCTTCAAATCACTGTAGATCTCTGTGCCCAAGATCTATTGCTGCCCAGGAAGAGTGAAGGTTAACAGTGCGTCTGGAAATTCGGTGTCCCAGGCAAAGTTTCTGGCTCTGAGGGTGTTCTTGGGAAGACAATGATCCTCTCTGTCCCTTCGCTAGCACCTCTGTAAAGTGGAGGTATTGCTGGTCTAGACGGGTGAGGCGTTTGCAGTTTAATTAACTTGCAAGGTCTTAGAAAATGTTTTCAGTCTGTGACCTACAGACTCCTGCTACCTTTACCAATAAAAGGTTAAGGAAAACTGGTTTGCAGATGCTATGTACCAATCTCTGCATACAGAAATTCTAAAGGGGGCCATACTCTTCGTAGAAAATTTGTACGGGTCCACAAATCAAAAAAGACTGAAAGAAAGTGGCTTAGATCTCATCTGTTCAGATGAAAGGAAGTGCTGAAGACTGAGGTGTAGGTATGTATTAATATATCATGATATTGCAACTAAAGAGCATTATACAGCAGCACAATGTTATAAAATAGTTCTATCCATTTAGTCTCATAGGGTACAGCAATAAAACCATAAGAAATCAAGCCAGACTGGATTGTTTACTTTTAGCTCTTGATTTCTGAAAAATGCTTTATTTGCGATAGGTGGTTGTTAATCTTTTTAACAATTACATCCTTGGAATTTTTAATCACAGTTGCAAAACGGCTCCACACACAGACTTGACTTAAGAGTAGTAGCTGTGTATAATGGAGGAAGCACTGAAGTCGTGTAGGGCATCTCAATATGAATACGCGTATTAGGAGATACTGCATAGATGTAATGTAGCCCCCAAGTGTAGTGCAAAACTCACACACTCTCTGCTCCTCTCTCCCTCTCTCTTTTTCACTTATAGTTTCTCCCCATGTTTGCTAAAACTAAAAATAAATCCACTAGTTGCTAGCCCTATATGAAAGCCAAACAAACAAGCAAACAAACAAAAAATTGTGGGGGCTAGCACAAGAGAATGAGTGCATTTTGGGGGAGGGAGGTAATAGGATTTTTTTTTTATATCAGCAAAAGATATTGGAGGTAGATGTCTGTGCAGTTGCTGAGCTTTTGTGTTCTGGGGCTAGGAGACTTGAATATTATTAAGGGATCAGTCGCAAAGTGCATCAATCTGGCATGTACTAGAGCCAGATATCTATTTGCCAGGACCAGAAAAAAAAAAAATAAAAAAAATCTCAGCAGGCTCACAGTTGAAGAATGGTGGACATCACTTTGATTCAAGAGAGCCCTGGCACAGATATCTTCCTGGATATGGATAACATAATGGACTTTGGGGAACATATTAAGTCACCCCCCCATGACTTGGTAGCAGCTCTGGATGTGAATTATACAACTCTGGATTGATATGTTAAGGACTTAATAATTTCTGTCTGCAGCATTTCCAACCTCTGAGTAAAGTGTTAGGTTACTTTTTTTTTCTTTCGGTTTGATGGCCAATTGTGCTGTGCTATGTAATTCTTTTTTAAAAACCTGCAAATAAAAAAAAAGTATAAATTAAAAAGAGGGTGGGGAGAGTGACTGTGAGTGAGTTTGTGTGATGCACTGCATTTAGTGTTCCTCTAGAACAAAGTCACACTTGAAGGCCTGGCTTCTTTATTTATACTGTTTGTTTATAAGATTCAGGAATGCTTGTTTTCAGCATGGATTAATTTTTGCAGTGGCTTCAAATGAAAATATGTATTCACTGAAAACAGAAAATCAGCTGGGAGCTCAGCACTGCACTGAGAGGCCCATTCAGACTCACAGCAACCCAGCACCCAGGAGATTCACAGGGAGCAGACCGCTTGATTGGCTTTGCTCTGACTGAGTTTGGGGTGGTTTTCCTGGAATCCAGCTGAAAAATACAGGTGTATGCAGCAAATACGTTGTTTTTTTTTAATACCTGACATCAGCTGGGTACTGATGCGGAATGGCAGGTGTTGGCAGTTAGAGTGAGTGAAGACATTTGAGACTTTTCCTGGCCCTATCAGAACTTTTTTTCTTGATGACAGGACTTGGATTTGATTACTTGAGTTTGATCACATGTGTTCATAGTGAACATTATATCTTTCCTTCCTTATAAAACCAAAGTGCTTTTATTCTTACTGAGTGTGATATGCACAAGGTAACGGAGGGCCATGTTACTTTCCATGCATCTTTTGTATAAAATAGTTTCAACAACAGATAAAGAGAAGAGAATGAATAAAGAAGGATTATAGGCTCCATATGCTGTGTACAAACTTCTTTATATTGCCCTGTGGGTACTTTGCCTTCTATCCCTGACTTCATGGGCCATTATTTCTTATTTCATTCCACACAGACCATCTCTTAGTCATAATTGCATCACACAGGAAAAATACACTATTTGTTTATGTGACAAAGTAATGTTAGTAAAACATTGATACATTTTACACTTAAACCCCTTGTCTTCTTTTCCTCTAACAAAAAGAACCAATCTGCCCATAGGAGCATTGGGAAGTGAAGGCTTGAAATTGGCATGACATGACAGGACATCTCCCAAACAGAACATCCATCCATGCCCCACAGACCACTGGGTTTCAGAAGCTGTGTTTTTACAGCAGTAGTCAAAAAAGCTCTCTTTACAGATAACTTTTAAAAAGAGATAACTGAGATCCTGGGGAAGATATGTGAAGATATTGAAGTGATGATAGGAGATTTGCTGGAAAAGCAATGGTTCAAATAATGGCATATTTTTTTGGAGGGAAAGAAACAGGACTGAAATTATGGGTACAAAGAGCATAGGAGAAGAAATCTTGGCATTTGACATTTTAGGCTGCTCAGCTTCTAGACAGGTGTGGTTTACCTGTGATAACTTCCCATCATCATCCGGGAAAAAACAGTATGATGTGCAAGATTAAGAGATTTATTCTGATTGATTGCACAAGTATCAGTAAAAGGCTCAAAATAAATCATGACCAATTGCAGTTATAACTCACAGCCTACGAGCACTGTGAGTGTGCTCACAAAAGCACTGGACAAGCAACTTCCATCACTCACCTCTGCCTGCCATTGTTGGCTGAAAATTCAGAGTATGTTTCTTTTCAAAACAGTCTCTCGTCTTCCGTCGCTCCACCTGGTCTCCCTTCTGAAACGCCTGGTCCATGGGAACGCAACCATCAGGAGGGATGTAATGGTCTTTCATAAGAATTCTTTAAGGTTTTCAGGACTAATACCCATAATTATGAAGGAAAAAAAAAAAAGAACTATAAAGGATGCTTATAAATTCTGTCAGGAATGAGGAAATCTGTTAGCAGCTGAAAGTTACTACCTGGCATTTTAAAAAGCAGCAGTTTTCTGTCTTGTTCTGTCACAGGGTCACTGAAAGTCAGTCTGAAAGATCTTATCCAAGTAGATTTTCCCCAGCATACCGGAGCCGCGTGGGCCGGGAGGGATGGTTAGCGAGTCAGATAATCCTGCCCTCCGCACATTATGCAGCCAGTGAGAAGGGCAAGCATTCCAGCGGGAGGGACACCGCCAGGCAGCCTTTGCAGAGGTGGCTTTTCTGGTAATAAGAATGAATTGGAGAATAAAGTGCAGCACCTGCGATAATGAGTCTTTTAAACCATTATGTCTAAACATTCTTCTCAGCCTTCTAAAAACATAATGTTTCAGTTTAAGCCAAACAACGCCATTCAGGAAATATGTCTGAGGAAGAAAGCCATGTATTCTTCATGTATTTGTCTTTTTTTTCCCCTTTTTGGCAGGTAATATCATTTTTTATTTGATTTAAGAACATGTTGTGAAAGGGCCAGTTTTTACAATAAAGGAACAAGTCCTGCAAACCTTCACACGTGTGATTTTAATAGGTGTAGATATGTGAATAAGGATTAGTAACACTCAGCCCTTGCTTAGCATTAGTGTGTGGGCTCAAGTTGTGTTCTTGCTGTGAATTGGCAACGAGACGCAGTGCCTTTCGCCTCTGGGGCTGTGGTTCAAATGCAGCCTGGGTCACTGGTGGCTCTACGCAAAACGAGGGGGCTGTTTCCGTCCAATTTCACCCTCTCCCTGTTAAAAGACAGCAGAGAATTCAAGGTCAGAGTGATCTCAGAGTCTCTCATCTTATTATGAATTGCTATTTTTGACTTACTACTCTATACTATAGAGCCTGGAGACTTCTGCCAAGCGTGGGGCCCGTTACACTGGTTGTTGTGAACACACGCAGCTCCACTTATTTACAAACAAGGGACAGGGCAGGCAATGAGTGGAAGAGGGAGACAAGCAGAAAGAAATGAAGTGGCTTGCCCAGAGGACAGCAGCCATGCCCAGACCAAAGCCCACCTTTCCTCACAACCAGACTATTCTTCTTCCTTCTTCACTGGCAGCCACGGGTACAGCAGCGATGGGACACACGTCCTTGGACTTTCACTTTCCAGCAGGTAGCCTGCACGACTGTCAACCGAGCAGGTTTTATGGTATTTTTTTAGTAAGGTGGGGATAATATAAAACAAAGTGTGTGACAGATGAAATGCATTAGCCCCAACAATATTAATGGATGATAATGTATACGGTAGATCATTTTATCACACCATTTACATGTAAGTTTGTTTGGTGTATTATCTTTGACACAGTGGAAGATTCATAGATCAAGAGAATTGGTGTAACCCAATTTCATATGTTTTGTTGGATCTTCGAACAAAAGTGGATGCATTTTGAGTATACATTAAGCAAGTGCTGCATGAAGAACTTCCTTACGACACCTGGCACCTACTTTTATGGCTTATTTTGTCAGATTGTTTCTTCTATTCAAAGATTAATTTTCCCACTTGCTGAATTTGTTAAATCTTTGAACATTTCAGCCAACGAAGAGGTTTTCAGATCTGAGTTTTCTCAGGATTAAACACTTCTGTAGCAGAAAAAAACATTACTCAGTCAATACAGACAGACTTGTTTGGAATCTAGCATTTGCTAAACAAAAAAGGTTAAACTTTTTAGAAAGAAAAGTCCAAAATTAAATGTGCCCTCACTTTCAAACATGCCAACTGTAATTAAATGGGTATTGAGCTCATGTACTTATGAAAATGCTGATTTATCCTAATTTTAAATTTAAAACAAAGGTTGGCTTATCGTGTGTATGATTTGCAATCAAGGTATGTATGTGCTGTTCCCTAATGCAGTACAAAGCTCTTCACAGATGTGACATCCCTTCCTAAGGAGGGAGACATCATCCTTGCAACAGTTTCTTGGAGGTCAGTCCATTTGCTGTACCAGGTCAGGGTTCTGCTGGCCACGGAGTGGGGATCTCCATTCAAGTACCCCACCCTGTCCGTTGCGGGGCTTCTCCATAACACACACGCATCCTTATGCTAGGCTCAGCTTGTCAATTCACACCGTTTTTATCAGTCACTTCCCTTTGCAAATGATAATACAAAGCAAACTTCCCTGGACTTTCTATGTGCTTAAATTAGACATGAGGTGTTAGCATCCTCAAAGCATTCCAAAGCCCAGGTTGTACGGAGTGGCACAGCTGAAAACGAGCACAACTGCAGGATAAACCAAAGCACCAGATCCAAAATCCCACCGGTGAGGCACACAATGATCTGGATTAAACCCAAGCTTTGTACTGTGTGCCTGGTATAAACTCCTGCAAGATAACTCTTGGGCAGACAGACTTGATGACATCCCAAACCATGACTCAAACACCCATAGACTTTTGCTAAGTGTTGTAAAGTCCTTTGGGATTTGGGGATTTTGGCCATTTTTAACCTGGAAGTAGGACTGTACTGGAATATACCTCGCAGGGTTTGTTTCCCTGGGACTTCCAGCCCAGTATCATAAACCTCAAAGCCTCAAATACTCATTTGGGACTAGATTCTGCCCATTCCCAGGGGGTGTTGTGGAGGGCACTGGGGTGGGAAAGGGAGGGTGACCAGGGCTGGTCGTAGGGCTGGTGCCCGATGTGGCAGTGGGAAGACTGGCTGCCCCCTGACTTGGCTCTGCCTCAGGGGCAGGAATGAGCCTACACACAGTTAGGGACAAGTCTCCAAACTTCTTTAAGTGCACTCATTTAAAAAAAAACAAACTAAAAATAAAATAAAGCTCAGACAAATGAACAAAAAGGCAAGACAAATGCTTAAAGGAATTGAAAGGAATAAAGGATTTTTTAAAGTTATATCCCTGTTACCTTTATTTCTCCTCAACGAAGTGATATTTCTTGATCGCCAAGAACCCCCCTCCTTAATGAGGTAAAACATCAGATTATGAAGAACATTTTTTAATGAGAATTCAGGAACATTTCTGGGTTGGTTGAGGAGTATGAAAGTATTTAACCTCAGTTCAATGGACTGCCCTTTATTAACATTTTTCTTCTAGTGCCACTCACATAACTGCCCTTTCACAAGCCCCGTCTCAACCATTTGGTACTTATAACTTGGTTTTAGCCAGAGGGTGCATTGCAGAATACAAATCAATCATTGGCTTTATTTCTTGTGACTAAAGGTTTTCATAGACTGTATCTTTGTGGAAAGAGCTACCTCTAAAAAAATAGGGCTTAGTGACTAAAATGTGGCCATCTTTCTCTCCCTTCAGCAGTAAAAGGCTAGCAGAAGAAGAGTTCAGAGGACCATTCAATGAGTGATATGACATTAACAGTGCAGCACACCTCAGCTCAACCAAACACATGCTTATGTAAACAATGCTGCTATCAAATGCCGTACCTTGTCGAAGATTAAACATGTCTAGGGAATGGGAACGGTGCCACGCTAACACCTTAGCAATACCGGCCAAGCAGCAGGACAGTTGGCTTACCCATCAGTTTGTCACAAACCCGTCTTGGAAACATCCTCCTAGAAACATGAGAGCGTCCCTGTCTTGGGTTCCTGTCCATCGGTTGCTCTGGGTGAGCTGCCAGTGTACCACTTATCGCCAATTCTAACGGTGCTTTTGTCATGTGGACATTTGCCCACTAGGAAATGGACTGAAGCCACCCATGTCCTTTAAATATGCCATTGTCTGAGCTCCAAGTGCTAATGATAGTTAATGACACCAAGTCTGGCACGTCCTGGAGTCTTGTAGGAACTGTATCTCTGCTACCCACTGTTGCTTTTGAATTGATCTGTTCTACCTCTCAATATATAACATTTGTAGTACACCTTCTTAATGCAAGAGAGGAATATGTTTGGATTTATACATTGCAAGAAGGAAGCAGATTCACAGCTAGAACAGACGGGAGCAACACTGTGTTTTAACTAAGGAAATGAAGATGAACCCTCTGAAAAAGCTGATGGGATTTTGTTATTCATGTGGAACAGTGGTGGCTTACCCCAGAGACTCGCATTCAGTCAAGTGCTTTAAGCTGGTTTCCCAGCCACTGGAGAAGGGGGAGCAGATACCTGGTGTACCTCCGATGTTTTGAAGAACTGGGCATTTCCAGACCATTGTGCAAATTTTAGACCAACGACTTTGACAGTAGGACTCAAATTCTCAGGCGCAGTGATGAGAAATTGTGCAACCCATTGGACACGCACTAAACTCTGTCCCTCAGCCATGGGGGACAGACAAACTTTTTTTAAAGAAAAGGGTTTTTTCACAGGGCTCTTTCCTTGCCAGTCTCCTGATGCCAACATTCATTAACATCCCAGTGCAGACGCACTGTACCTGGTACATTTGGATGCACAGCCAGTGCTCACCCTCCTTGGCCATACCAGAAACACTCAAAAGCAGCCAAGAAAAAAAAAAAAGGAGAAAGAATACCCATTAGGAGACACAATATAAGAGTTACAGATTCCCATAGAGCCGCACCAAGTTTTGAGGTCGAATCCTTGTGTTCCTATCTCGCTTCTCATTTTACAGACATCATCACTGACAGATTTGCAACACTTGGCAGGGCAGAAGAAGTCAGTAGATTCCTGAACTCCTTGATACCAGTGTGAATTTTGCTGCTGGCATTCATGGAGCCAAGATTTCATTCCATTTTGGTACTGGATTAACTGAGGTTCATAAGGTACCACACTTGCAAATAAAGGCAGTACATTAGCCTGTACTTTTCTAGGTGTTTTGGCCACACTGCTCATGGTCTCAAAGCATTATAGCAGGAATGCAAGATTTAGGCCTCGTAGGCTTGAACAAATGCTGTGGGAACAAATGCAGAAATAATCACAGCTTATGAGAAATGCAAAGCAGGTTAACAATAACTGTCTTTATCAGAGGAGAAGACCATCTGGAAGCATGCGTGAGCACCAGCTATCGGAGCTGGAGGTAATCTTGCAGTCTTGAATATGTACAATACTCTGCTAAGAGGAATTTTAACATGACATAAAAAATCTGGATTATTTTTTTGTTCATTTATTCTGTTGTTTTCAGCTACCCATCTGACCTGCATAATCAATTTTTCAGTAGTCATGCCATTTGTTCACCAATTCTTTTGCCTGAACGTTAGTAGTGTACAATGATCTCATACAAAAAAAAAAAAAAAAAAACCCACAAAGAAAGTTTGAAGTAAATATGTCATGGAAGAAACTGGCCTCACCTCCACCATTCTATCTTCCACTGCTATGTCTCAAATGACACAAAAAGAGAAACACAGGATCTGGTTCTTAGAACCAGCAGAATGCTTCGCACAAATTTTGAGAAATTTTTTTTCACTTAAGAGTTCTCTCATTTTAGCAGTAAAAAGAAAGGATGGATTGCTTTTGTCATTCCTGTATGACATTATTTTACAGCTCACAACTCACAGCGTGCAGAATCTAGTAGATGCACGAGGAGCTGTTCATTACCACAGTGCAAAAGCTTAAGATTTGCATCACAACTTGGCTAAATCTCTTTGTCCAGGTCTCATTAGCCTGGGAGTTCCAATTCCCCTAGAAGCACCTTGTTGAAGTAGACAGCTTGCCTCCTCCAGCACGCCAGCTCTTCCTTTCTACAAAGAATGCTACAGGGGAATGGCTAGATGGAGGAGGATTTTTCAGCTAAGAAAAGAGCTAGCAGAGGGGGAAGTGGAACATAAAATCATGAATGGCACAGGGAAGGTGAATAATGAACAGCTATTTCATTTGCTGCCCCTAGTTCTTGCACGGGAGACAATAGCATTCAAGTAGCATGTCCACACCAAACAGCAAGTGTTTGGTGATACTCCTGCACAGGCTGGATTAAGTTGTGAAACTCCTTGCCACAGGATTTTGTGAGTGCCATAAATTTACACAGATTTAAAAACAAAACAAAACAAAACAAAACAAACAAAACCAAAAACCACTAGATGAAACAATGAAATTAAAACCATTACAGATTCATGTAGTAGTAAATATTGGTATATCCCTTCTGGCTTGGGACAACCTGAGCCACTGGTTGCTGGAAGCTGAATGAATAAACTTGGGATATATAAATGCCATGATACGTTTGCCCTGTTCTTGTGCCCTTATCTGGGCACCTGGTAGAGCAAGAACTCAGACCTTTGGCCTGACCCTGCTAGGCTGGTCTCATGTTTACATCTCTGCTTTGTATGTGCTTATCTGCAGGCTGCCGGTAAACTTCTGCACAGCTTCCCCCAAAACACCTTTTAAGAGCTTTAGAGTATCATGAACTTTTACCTAGCGATTTGTGCAGATTTTCTGAACTTTAGAAGAAGTTATGTTATGACATTTGCTGAGGAACATAGTTCCTAAGAAACAGAGTCAAGCAGGCCTGAGTCTCGTAAGTGTATGTGTGTGCGCGTGTGAGAGAGGGAGAGAAAAAAAAATGTGCATGTGAAAGTAACTTTGTGTATAAACCAGATATTTTCCATGACATATGTTGATGAATTGAATTCCGTTAATTTATAAACTATATTCAGAGCTGGTAGAATTTTGTAGGGTTTCATGGCCAAATTCTGTGAAGGGACTGGGAAAAATCTGTTCCAATTTATTTTACACTCTGCAGTGATTTTTCTAACTAACAGTGTATGAATTATTATATTTCGATCTGTATGTAGAACACTGAGCACTTTGGCCCCAGCCCAGCAAAGCAGTTAAAGGAAATGTCCTGCTGAATTCACAAAGACTGTTTGCATTCTTAAAGTTAAGCATGTGCTTAAGGGCTTTGCTAGATCATAACCAAAGATCTCAGGAGCAGTTGGCAAGAGTGAGACCATAGAGAATAGAAGAAGAGGAAAACAGCAAGAAAGATGTCAATAGATATATTGACGTGAATTTGGAATGGTGCTTAGCATTTCAGCACATTAAGAAGAGATCTAAAAAGCCCAAGAAATGTATTTGAGAGAGTGTGTTGACTTTAAAAAAGGAGAGAAACATTGCAACGTATGTTACAACATTCTCATCATGTTATTGTGCTACGTGTAACGATGTAGCAATTTTTGGCACACTAAATGTTAATTTCATTCTGGTTCTAAAGAGCCGGCAGATCACCCTGTCACCAAATGGGCACCTCTGGAGACCATCCACTCCGACTCCCCTGGCTCAGAGCAGGGTCAGATACAGCAGGTTGCCCTGAGGGCTGGCTGTTTCCAGGGATGAAGATGCCACAGTCTCTCTTCATCACTTGTTCCAGTGTCTGACCACCCTCACAAAGAGCTCGGTATCTTCCCCTTCCAGTGGTACGAAGCTCTTGTCAGTCGTTGGTCTCATAAATGATCAGACCTTCTTCCTGGGCACACGCTCTGCTTTCCAACAACAACTAGATCCCAAGACTTCAAAAGGATTAGCCACAGAAGTGAAAATAAGCATAAGTGTAAGTGCTTTCAGAACTTTAGTTGGCAAGTCCAAGTAAGTTGGTCAAAGTTGTAGTATAAATGGAAAAAAAAATTCAAGCAATGTTGTACTGTAGGTTTCATAAAGTCATTGCACAGATATCACAATATATGTGTACATTTTTTTTCAGATTGAAATATAGGGGATTAATCCTCTGACAGGTTTGAAAAAAAAAAAAATCTCAATTTTTAGCTGTGGCACTGGAGGGCTTTCAAAGACTCACTCACATTCTCCCCCCTTAAATTTAAGTGCATTTTCTCACTGATTTCCATGACAGCCATAATTTCACTCTTTCTTTTCAAAAGTACAAAGCTCTAATGCCAGTAAATTGTATAGGGATAAGATTGAACCTTTGGTGAACAGCAAAACACATGAAGGCAAAGGTGCATGATAAAATGATTTATCTGCGGCTTTGCAACTATTAAACAGATAATATTTTGATATGTGCATTATGTTTAGTAACTCAGTATCTACGTGTCTAATACAAATTTTTTTGCTTAGGAGTTTATCTTCCGAAACTGAGTTGCATTTTTCAATGTCAGCTGGTTACAGCGAGTCCTGCAATTTGTGAAGCAAATGAATTTATGTATTATGACATAAAATGTACTTCATTCATTTATGTGCCTCGGCTTATTTCTGATAATACTTCACAAGAGATGGGTGAATATTCTATAATACCTTTCAAGAGGTCAATGTAGTCTTAACAATAGTGTCTTCACTCTGCATAGCCTAGTAAACCTTTGCTGAGGGGTGAGGTGGCTGGGGTTTGTATGCTCATCATGACCTGCGTGGATTAGGGAAGTGCAAAGGTTCCAGTGAATGTGTATGTACAAACATACATCTACAGCGACCTCCGGGGCATGCTTAAAGCTCATCTGTTTCCCTCAAGGATTTGAAAAGATGGGGAGGAGGATTAAAAGAGTGGTAAATGGTCAGAAAAAAAAAGAGGACCCTCTAGTTCTAATTTGCTGGTCTCGTTAGTAGAAGAGGAATCGCTTTTGTTTAGTTAACATGAAGCCGCTGTGGGGTATTTGCATCTTTTGGTAAAATAGGGCATCTAGAAAGTGAATAGAAAAAAACATTCTTTTGGTTCTGTGAGAATTTAAAGACAGAAAACAATTGATCTGCCCTCAAGTCCACAGCTACCTAAAGAAGGGAAACAAAGTACTCTCTTGTATTGTGCATACGTGGCTACAATATGATTTTAAAGTGGAATTAGGCCAACTTGATTTAACACCTTCCTTCTTTCTCTCCTGGTGCCAGCTTTTCAAAAGATTTCAAGAACCTATAATCTATGCCATCTTCTCAGAGTAGTCCAGCTGCTACCAGAGCTGCCATGGCCATCCACCATCTCAGCAGCAGGGCTGATTCGTGACACTTCAGTGGGACCAAACAGCTTGGTGGAGGAGCGTGGACTTTCAGTGGATGGCTGAGCCGATCTCGGAGGGTTTTCCTGACACCACCTCTCTTTCCTGTGCACCAGATCCCGTGAATCAGGCTCAGTGCTGCGTTGAAACAGCCCACCACAGGGTAGAAAACTCAACTGGCAAAAAATGTGAACAGTTCTCCGGTGGTTGAGTGAGCTGAACTGCCTGACTGAAGAGTGAGAAGGGAGGGGGAAGAAAGGAGAGAGCAGCAAGCCACTATGTTAGAGCCACTCTCTCTTGAAGTCTTATCCTAAGAAAGAAACTCTAGGTAAGTACACCTGCAGGCAATGAAACTCAGGTCTGTTTTTCTCAAGTGCTCGATGCTTCTGCTAACTCCCACGGTGACACCTTAACAGTCAGATTCTCAAAAGGACTTAGTTTTCAGTGAGCACCCAGGGTGCTGAGGCCTTTAAAATTTCTGCTCTCTTCCTTTGCTGCCTACTTGGGAAATGGGCTTTTTGTAAAATTCCAGCTTTACTCAATAAGTAAAGCCTCTTAGTTAACCGCACTAGCTGGGGGAATGGCATGGATCTTTAATACACTCTGATAGTATTTGCTACAGCAGGCCAGGTTGATTATAAAGTGTCTCTGTACGAAGGAGGCCAGCGCTTGTAATTCCCTCCAAAGTTGATGCAGGGCACGGGGCATGAAATATTGTGAGTTGATGGGTCAGCCTCCAGGCTGCAACCAGGACACGCACCTCTTCTCTGAAAATCATTTATTTCTGTGTTCAGACCTCACTGCTCTAGGCTGGGCAGAGCTCCTTAAAAACATATTCTGACTTTTGATAAAGTTGTAAGCACCATGCTTGAGCCCGAGAAGATGTAAAGACACTCTGTCCAAGGACGCCAGGAAATGTTGCAATCTGCAAACCATTTACTACCTGTGTGTTTTACCCTTGGATTTTGCCAAGGTGCTTAACTTTGCTTTATGGACTCCCCATTAAACTTATCTCATTGTAAAACGGTGTTTCTTTAGGGAGGGGAAAACGTTTCAGCCTTAAAAGATTTAAATCAGAATCCCTGCGGATTTATAAGCACCGGGAAGTTACACCAGTTTGACCTAAGTGAAGCGACGATGTGAAAGCGGGTCCAGCAGCCTCGGGAGTCCGGCAGCCCCAGCTTTCGTTGGCGTAGCGTTGGCTGACTAAAAGCTTCACTGTTCCCACCTCCACTCGCGACAGTTGGCAGACAGGGAAATATGCCAGGGCCTCAGCCGCTCGGGTGTAAAACCTGGCGTATTATCACAAACGGCTGAGAAAGGCACTGGAATACAAATTGGGGCGCCTAGAGGTAGGACGCAGACTGTCACACCGGCACTTTGACATCCTCTGACTAAACCTTGACAGGCCACGAGACTCAGAGACATTTCAGTGTGGTTTAGCTGAGGAAAGAGCAACCTTATGGGCAGCCATGCTTCACGCGTGATGAGTCCTTCTCTGGCAGGGTGGGGGCTTTGGCATGGCCACAGCCCCTGCACCCCCTCCCCTCACATCCAGCCACCCCAGGACTCATGCTTTCTCCTCTCTGTTTGCCCTTGTGTCTTTGGGGGCTACATGGAGAGCGGAGACGGTAGGTGAAAAGACAGCATTTGCAAGGAAGCTGTTGGACACAACATATTAAGGCTTGGCCACCAGCACCCACCTGTTGGAGGTTGTGCGGAGGTGCCATCTCCTCACAGCCCTTGCCTCCCCTCTCTTCCTCCATGCACTCAATGTCCTCCTTTTCCTTGCTCATTAACACTCGCTGACTTGGTAATGAGCATTAAACTGCAATTTAGAGCAGACAAAAGAAGAGTGTGCAGGAGAGTGGGAGGAGCGGGACAGGGAACAAAAAGCACAGCTCAGCTGACCTCTTTGGCCCTTAAAAAGCTCCTCCTGGACAGCTGACGTCTTCAAGTCTGAGATGGCCTCAGAGCTTCCCAAGCAGCTCCCAGCCCAGGCAGGTAGGCTGGCCACTGACTGCCACTCCAAATCTCACCCTTGAGGGTGAGGAGGAGAGTCTTCCCCCATCACCTCCAGTTTCGACCTACCAAGTCTCTCGGTCATGGGGCTGGTTTCCCAGGCTGGTGGGGATGGGTCAGTGGGAAGGGTCATCCCTGCTCAGCTGTCCTTGCTGAGCTGTGGCACCCAGGCCTCCCTGTTCTGGGGTGACCATGTAGCTAAAAGCATTATAAATTGCATAGCATCCTCAATTTTGCATGAAAAATCTCAGTGTTGTGAAATTAGCTCTCCAAATTTGGATCCAACAGCACCATTTGTGTGGCCTCGAGGCTGATGCTGGCTGGGCCATAAATATCTCACAGCCTGTCGGTATGAGACCAGCCTAACCCATGGGCATGCTGGAGCCTGCTTTGGGGAGGAGGGGGATGTCTTCATTCCAGGCATTACAAACCAGCACAGCTCCCCGCTATCTGAACTTGCTGCTTCCTTCCTCCTGTTAATTTGTTCTTTCCTGTAGCCGATCTGTACCTCAATTTTCCTGCTTTAATGTTAATTCATCGTATTTTGTGTCACAGAACCATGTTTTTAAAGACCGGTTCCTGGACTGACATTAGCCAGTGAATATCTAAATGGGATACTTTAGTCTTTCCTTCAAGGGTCTGGGTTTGAAAAATTAGCTCATTATTATTTTTTTTTTTTTACTTGGAAATTGTGGAGAATAACGCAATATGGTCACAGCACTCTTGGATGGATATCCCTGTCTCGGGGAAATGAGGGATGAAAAGGAGACTTCTGATCTTGACTTTCCATTGAGAAAGATTCAGCAAAGACACATGATTAGAGCACTTAACTGGAAAAGCAGTTTTGACCTACAGTTAAGAGTATTTTTGACATATTATTTCAATATAGTTAACCAAGGCTAAACTGTGTCAAGAAAATGGAATGAAAAAAGTAGGTGTAAAATGAGAATGAAGGCAACTTGGAGAACATTACAGGGAAGCAGGCTGATGGGACACGTAAGCCCAGACCGTCCAGGTGGTGACCACACCAGTGACTTGATCAGGGGACAGGACAGAATTAAAATCTTCCAGTGGATCCTTTATGGGAAGGTGTGAGTGAGACAGAAGAGCACTTCCTGACCGCACCGATTCCTGTGAACCCATGTGGTCTTAAACTCATTTATATGGAGCACTGCAAGCAGCATAACCTGAATTAATGCTATGAGACAGAAATGAAGCCACTAATGGACAAAAGGAAGCATGAGTCTAATGGTTCAAACACAGTGCTGGAGAGTCGGGAGACCAGAGCAGTTTTACCTGATTTAGCTACTGACTCATCTTGAGAGACTGCAAGGAATTTGCTTGTATCAAAACTGTTGCTGCTTTTGGCTTGGGATCCATTTTTCTGAAGTTACAACCATTTTGAGCACTCTGACCCTAGCTCCCGTATTCCACGGCTGCCTCATCTGGAGGCTATGAGCATTCACTCATTCATGCTAGCGTAGCCCTGTGAACCTCTCAGGGGAAAGGGCATAATATTATAATTTAAATAATTTACTTTAAGCCGTGGCTCAAGGGATGGCATGGCCATTAAGTAATGGCCTTTGTAATCTAGCAAGCCTTTCCTGCCCTTCCCTGTGACGGATCCTGTATTTAACGCTTCACCTGGCAAAGCGCAGAACAATTTTCCCCCACTTTAACAAGGCAAGTCTTTCACTCGCCACACTACAGACAGGCTGGCCACTTTGACTGAGATGGGCCTATACAAGGGCTGTACAAAGGATGACTCAGGAAAAGCTTTGCTAATCCTGAGAATCTCCATCAGGCAATTCTGAGGTATCCAGGTATTGCCACTGGTAGCCAGCTTGGGGCTCCTGTCTGCCCATCAGGGCTTCTGTTGCAACAAGCACAAGCTCACACATAGTCATACGTTAAAGGCTTAATTACAAACAAACTGTCAGCTTATGCAAACTGGTTTTTGGGTAAAGCTGTTGAGGATCATTGGATTTCCAGGGGTAAGTTGAGTGGTTTTGAATCTCCACCTTCAAAAACGGCTGTGTTTAGGGACAAGTTTGGTGCCTGTTGTGTTGTCATGGTTGCTGCTAAGAACACTTGGCTTGCTTCAGAAAGAGGGGTATTTATACAGGCATACTGCTTATATAGTGGTAGTGGTTCACGGGAAAAAAAAAAGGAAAGGAAAACAAAAAAACCACCCTCCAAGTCTGTCTTTGTGGGTAAAATGTTTGCTTCTAGAGGCAAAGTGAAACAAGGTCTTACTGGGTTCTGACCCAAAGATGCCTACTGAAAAATTTCTTGTGAGGCAGGTTTGTGAGATGTGTGTTTTTAAGAGCAACCAAGACAACTGCAGCCACCAACTCTGTCCTCCCTGTGTTGTCCAGTCTGGAGGGAATTTATCCATACCATATCCATTCCCTATGGAGGGAATTTATCCATACCATAGTTGAGTGCAGCCCACCTTATGTCCTTCTCCACAGTGTTGGGTGCTGATTCTGGTCAGAGAGGGCACTGGGTGAAGTATATCCTGTCTCAGGCATGATCTGGCATGGCACTGCCTATATATTCCCTCAAGCAAAACTCCCCCTGACATCAGTAGAAGTTTAGTTCCAGAGGAAGCTGAATTTCTAGTTAGTTAATCTGATCCAAGCCTTCCTACGTGAAACACAAGGGACTGATGTAGTCTCTTCACCTTGGGAATCACATCTCCTCACACCATGGCTGAACTTGCCCCAAGGTCTACTGTGGAAAAGCTCAGAAAATCTGAGCCATTTTCACAAACCTGGTGAAGTTTCACAGCCTCGAGCAGTCATTATTGCACTGGGTCGTACCCCTGAGGTAAATTATTAATAATAATAATATGTTATTTTTGTTAAACCTGACATCTCCTTTCATCTCAGCCCCATGCTTATCAGGAGCTCTGCAACAACAAAAAAGGAAAGTTTTATTTCCACATTTCCATCCCTTCGTCTCATCACGCCGCGTCTGCTTTGGGGAGTGAAGAGTAATCTGTGGAAAGCTTTCATGCTCTCAAACCTACCAAAACATGCAATATTAATTGGGATTATTAATTGTATTTACTGCACTAGCAAGTCTAACCTTGTTAAAGGCCAGTGTGAAGATGTGGGATCATTTCTGTCATTTGGAACATCCTGCATGCTACCTCCTCTCAGAAATCAAAAGGAAAATTACCTCACTTTTATTAATCATCCCTTTTCTTACAAGATTTTGCCTTTTGTTTAGCTGCACTTCACAAGGAGAAGGTGTGTTTTCTGTGCTGCTTTGAGATCTTGGCAGTTAATGGAACTCTTTGATTTTTAAATAAGAGTTATTCCTCTGAGTGTACAGTATAAACCTAACAGGCAAGGGACTGTGCCTTTAAGTTCATCAGTTTTCCCAGTGCTGTACTGGAAGGATTGGACTGAAACTTTAAACATTTCTAGCCATACCTAGCATATGTATAATTTATAAGCCACACACCGTTTGCTGTCAAATAGGCGATTGATCTGACTCGGATCTCGTTAATTATCCTCCACATACATTATACGTTAACAGATCTTCAGTATACTGTGTATCAATATTAATAAGATTATAAAACACTATTGATAATTAGGAAGAGAAAGAGACCAGGCCTTTGATTCACTCTGTTACTAACGCCCCTGCATCTCTAGATTAAAAAGAGACCACTTTTCGTTTAATAATATCAGATCAGTACATCCATCTTCTAAAATGCTTTATTAAGAGAAAGCTAAGATTTGCATCCCTATGCAAGGGGCTATTTGAAATTGATTATGGAGGCATCATTGATGTGTGAGAAATTTGTTTCTCTGTCTTGTCTAAAGGGGGGTCTAATAGGTGGGAGGGATTTAAGGTGGAGCACTGCACTCTTGGATCTTTGATCAGGAAATTTCTATTTTTCTTTGTCAGGCTATATTTGGTAAGCCAGATTGTCTTGTTTTGGAGGAAATTAAATGGGATGTCATATTACTTCCTTTTAAAAATAACAACATCTATGTTATTACACTCCAAAAGAGAACAGTGGAATTAAATAACAATATTTGTTTTAAATTATATGGGTCTGATTAATTTTTTTCATTACTTTTCACAGTTTTTCCTTTTTTTTTTTTTCATTCTGACCTGCCTTTTATGTTTCCATTAAGCTCATTTGCAACAAGCAAACCAGAACAACGAGGTGCTAGCAAGGGCTCTGAAACACTTCATATTCAACTTGAATCAGGCAAACTTTGCTTTCCTAGAAATTTCCTGCTAAAGGGGAGGGAAAATCATTGAAGGATGATAGGGAGAAATGGACACAGAATAAATTCAGGTTGCCACGTGACTGGTCCTCCATTGGGATGCTGTGTAGCACCATACTGGCTTGGAGACCACCACCACAGCCAACCTCAGGTGCTTTTTCTATCACCTTAGAAAAATTCTGCGATATCCAGGCATGAGACCTGCTTCAGCCTTGCTGCTGATATTGGCCGATCACTGTAGAAGCCCAATCATTGTCTTCATTAAACTGCAGACAGCTCTTCCCTGAGTCAACTCATTCAGTGCCGATGTGGCCAAGACAGAGAGTTCCCAGGCTCCCTCCCTGCTCCAGAGCAATTCTGCAGGTCATCCTTCCCACTGCTGTCACCCGCTCGGCTCCCCTGGGCTGGCCAGTGTTAGGGGACCTCGTTCCGGCCACCACAGATATTTTAAGCATCGTGTCCCACAATCCTATTGAAATGGGATTTCTAAAATATCGTGTTCAGGGCACCGGCAGTTTCTGCACAGGTGCTCATGACAATGCACCAAACAACAGGCTGCCGCGGAAGATACTCAGTGTGAGTGGCAAGGGGAAACTGAGGAAAACTACCCTGGCTTGGGCAGGGGTTTTCTTCAGGGAAAATTCACACATGTATTTCCCTGCAAGGTAGCCCAGTAGATTCTCATTTCCCATGGCATTTCTGCTAAAAGCCTAAATAAAAACATCAATTTCTGGCTTCCAGGAAATCTGCCCTATATATAATCTGCCCGTTCCCTAGAGGTCCACAATTTTCAAGCCCACTGGGAGAGATTGTGCTTTGCAGGACTGTGAAAGAAGCTCTGAGACAAGGCCAGTCCCAGGCTGCTGTGTCCGGTGCAAGGTCTTGGGAAAGTCCCTTCATCTGCCTGGGATGTTCATCATATTAGTAAGGGGTCACAGGGACCACTCGAGTACAACCGTGGGGTACAGGACATCCATTGTACCTAAAATGCTGGTGGAAGCCCCCCAGCACCCATCCCACCTGGAGCAAGACCACCAAACAAGGTCATAACACTTAAACTTCTCAGTTTGCCACATCTCGTTTGGTCTGAGACTGGGGAAGGAGCGCTCAGCTGAGACATGCAGGTGGGGGAGCACAGGGAGAGGTGATGACCTGCCTGGGAAAGGCTGAGCTGCAGCTGGGAGCAGGTACATAAGCCCAGATTAAAATTTACGTACCAGGTATGTAAGCAACATAAAGGGCTTTCTGAGGACCTGAGCTTGCTACAAGAGGAGACAAACCTGGGAAAATGAGATGAGGCAACGTGATGTCAAAGAAATGTTCTCTTTTAACCTCTCAGAGGGTTGTGCCCTTCTTCTTTCTGGAGGGAACCTTGAAGGAAACTGTAGAAAGAACAGCAAGAGACAACAATGTGAAATGGAGCCTGAAGGCTCAGAAAGGAAAACACAGGATAAACCAATAACAGGGCAGCGAAATAACACAAAGAACCATAATTTTACTTCCTGATCCTGGAAGGCGTAATGGCTAGCAGTTTTTCATGGGATTCCCGCAAGCTGAGTGTGTGGGCTATCAGGACAGCAGGGCTTTCCCGTGCCAGCCTCTGGCTAAAAGATCACCGCTGTTTCTCCCTCCGACAGGCAGCTGGCCCAGATGCATCGCAGAGCAACTTCCTGAGCCAAAGTTCACTTCTGGTGGCAGGGCTGTCCACAGTCGCATCAGGCACGAGCCCGGGACACTGAAGACCTGGCCAAGCCACGACACATCCATTCACACTAGTTTTTGCATGCAGTTCAGGACATAAATAACTTGCTATGTGTTTCTGGAGACACGCTGGTGCTGCACGCCGTGTACGCTGCGTATCCTGTGCGTAAGCCAGTAGCACTTGCGGGCACAAGGATGTTTACAAAAGACAGCAGGGAAGTGCCCGAGGTGTAATTTTCTCACGAAGAAGGGAGTTCATTCCCTTAGGCCCACAGAAATGTGCTTTAATTTCTTACAGTTTAGGAGACATCCTTTATGCCAAAAAACAGGTGGGGAAACAAAACTACTTTCATTAACAATGCAGAGAAATGAAGATATTTACAACACTGGAAGCCAGCTAGAAAAGACCAAAAGATCCAGCTCATCTTTAATTTAAAGCACTGGGAATATCCCAAATTAATGCATTCAAGTGAACATATTTTCCAACAGAAACTCGAGCACCCAGAAATCTGGGGTTCTGTCCTGTCTTTGCCATCGGCTCTGTAGTGAACACCAGGACATCACCTGCTTGCTCCTCCTCTTGGCTGCTGTGCATTGCAGAGACTGAGCAAGCACGGCGTTTAGATTTTGCTCAGTCTGTGAAGTCTGGTGCTGCACCACAGAAATCTTCAACTGATTTGAACTGGGAAACAACAGCCAGCAGAAATCCCTGAGCTGAGCATCCCGGTGTACGGGACAAACACATGCCGAGAACAGGATGAAATGCTGTCTGCCACCTTGTGCGGAGGAAAGAGCTGTTGGTGTAATCAGGGTCATAGCTGAGGCTGCCAGCGTAAGAGGCGAGGAGTTTTGCTGGCCTCTCTTATCCATGGGACTGAATGGGTGTTGAAACTGGGTCCTGCCAGCTTCGGGCTCAAATGTGCCGTAGGAAGAGCATGGAGGAGCTTGCTTCCTCCATGGCCCTGCTGCCCATAGCTGTGCAAAAGCCTCTGCCTCTCCAGCTCTCAGACTGGGGCTACTCATTAAGAATCAAAAGAGGGAGAGAAGGAGAAAATGTGTATGATTCTTAGTGTCGGCAACATGCTGAAAATGAGATCCTTGGAGGCAATGGCAGCAGCCTGTATTTACACAAATTAGGGCAGAGGTTTAATGCATCAGAGCCTTTCTGATGGATCATGCCAATTTATGGTGTGGAACCATTATGGTGGAAATGATGGGAAGGATCCATCGTTGCAGAGATGATGCTCCAGGTGTCTGTGTAGCCCAGAGCAATTATTACATGGCCCCTTGACGTGGTACCACCAAACAGCTCCATTGTGCCAGGATTTGCATGTTATTAACCTGCTCAGCATTACTACATCAGAAGGAGTAGAAAACAAAAGGAAAATAATATCCCCATTTGCGCTTGGGCATGGTAGGCTATTTTTCAACCCTGGCAACATTTTAATTTCTATCGAAGAAGAACAGTTGCTTTTGTGTTGAGTGGAGAAACCCTGAAGATGAACATGTAGCGTGAATAAAAATAGCAAAACCTTGGTAGTTCTGCACTTAGGAAAAACAATACTTGGGCTATTTGAAACAATAAGGGTTTGCTCCCAGCTTGAGATTTTGTCTGACAAATTTCAGAGAGAAGAGATTTTTCTTCTCCCCCTCCTCTAGCCCTGAGACATACTGCAAAAAAATGCGTGCACATGAGCTGTTGTCACTGGGAATGTACCAGCCTTCCATTAACATTGCTCTCCATAGGATGGCGGTTGGCAGGAGTGCTCATTTTAAAATCCAAAGGCTCATGTCTAGTGCTCCAGCCCTTATTCCCCTGAGTTTTTTCAAGCCACTTGAGCCACTTGTCTGGAGCCTGCTTGCTTTGATCTCCTCCTGCATCGAACGTGTCTGGAGAGAGCTCTGCAAGGGGAAAGCATGAATCGAATCGTACGCTTCCATCTCGAATCTTGCCCATTGCAAAGCCATACCAGGAAATTGAGGAAATGTTCCAGGTTTAAGCTTTCTACCCTTAGCCAGAAATTAAAACCCCTTCATTAATCCAATCTTAAATCTCAACTAGCTGCTGCTTAAAGTGGTAATAAATATTTCATACTGATTGTGTTGCGTTCCTTGCTGTGTTTATTAAATGGAGTTTCTCATAATTCCAGTTATTCATTTTAATAGGTCAGGACTTGGCTGTGATTTAAACAGACCACTGAGGAAACAGCCGTGGTTAAACATTGTAACAATATGGATTATTAATTTAATTGGCCAGCTATTACTTGTTTTGACTCTGTGCTAACACATTTAGCTCAGTCTCTGGTGGCCTATAAACCACAAAGGTCATGACTTCAACATTCAGAAGAATGGGAAAAAGAGAATCAGGGCTGAGATTATGAGGAAAAATAGAGAAACAGTGTGGGGAAGACAGAGTGGGGAAGGCTAAGGGCTTGCTGGAGGCAGTGCAGGGCAAAAGGGGATTTATTTAGTAGCTCAGCAATAGAACATCCTCTAAACCACCAGCCAAACTAGCAGTTTCTTTCAGTCCACATCCCTCTGAGGTGATTTCAGACAGTGATTTTTACCTGTAGGTATAATGATGGTATCCCCACACATTTAATAACACCCTTATTTTATCTCTGAATTTTTCTAATATAGTTTAAAATATACCATGCAGAGAACTCACCTATGAATAATCAACAGTAATATTTGTAAGTATGTTTAAAAAGCCAACCAGGCACCCCCACCTTGGATGGTTTTACTGCGCCTTTATTGAAAACCATCTCATGATGCTAGTTAGATACAGTGGGGTGAAAAAGCACATTCCAAAGGGCATGGTAGCAAAAAGGGATAGTCAGGAAAAAAATGTGGGTTTTATCTTCTGTGCTCAACAAAGGTAGTGCAATTTATACCACAGACTGCTCCATTTGAAAGGGGTCAAATCTTTCCATTGATTTTTTTATGCAGAACTCTCATTGCCTCTTAATAGGAGTTCTGTGCATGGAATAGCAGCAGGATATGACCCTGTGTTTGTCTTGGCAACTGTGTGCACAAATGTGGCAGTGGGCAATGTTTCCATATTCACGCCTGTGCCAAGTATGTTCAGCGTTCAACTTATACAGGTGCAGAGATCCTACCATGAAGGAAAGCATATAGGTAGAAAGGCTAGACAGATATATGGGGCAGACAGCAAGCAGGTATCAGTCTCCATTCTTGCTGTTTCTCGTCTATCGTGTGCCTTGGAATCTGTAGCTGTAACAAACTGCACAGGCCAGTAAGTTGAAAGAACACAGTCCAAAACCTTTGTCTGCAACTGCAGGCTCCAGACCATGCAGCTAACATGGGAAATGTAGCATGCATGAATATAGCATACATAATCAGCAGTAACAGCTGCCCAGACAAGTTGGTGGGATTCCAATACTGTAAGACTTCCTCCGTCCTCTCTCTCTTATCCTGCCTCACATAGCTCAACCCAATTTTCCAAGATGCAGGGACACTGGGAAGAAAGACACAGGGAAGTAAAAGGTGAAGGTTTTCTTCAGGCTTGAAAGCTTATTCATGGTGTAGGAAAGAGCCAGGTGGAGAAAAATTCTCTGCATCTTTTCTTTCTGGCTTTTTCACCCGTCTTCCTTTTCTGCATCTCTCCCCCTCTCCCTGACCTAGCTTTGGCCCTGCTACCAGCCTTTCCTCACCGTGAAATCCATACCGTCACTCACACCCCTGTCGCATAGCCATACGTCCCTGGCAGCCCATCTCCTCTGCCAGCTGACCCTGGCCCTGCACAAGCTCCCACCTTCCACCTCAGATTTCCTTGTTCAGGAATCCTCACCTCTTTCTGGTTCTTCCATCTCCTGCCATGGCTCATTAGGCTTCAAACCCACTTGCTTTTTATCATCCTGCCCCCCCCGCCCCAATCATGCACTCCAAGTCTCGGTTCCTCTCCAGTGGTCTTTATCCCATCTCTGAGCACCTTCTACTCCCTCTATACTCAAGATCCAGTTTCTAGATTCAAACCCTCGCTTTGCCCAGCTGGCAACACCAGCATCAACATCATGTAAAGCAACTATCCCCCATCACCAGTTCAGGATATACCATTTTTGGTGTGCATAGCAATACAGCTCAAAGGCTAGGACTGCACTATATTCTGCCTCTTGCAGAAATCCCTTAAAAGCACCTGAGAATTCCTCACCCCATGTTGTCAGGGTGTGTACCCCCTGGATTCTCCTGCTGCAATAGTGTAGCTCTACCACTCCTCCTGCCTCTGCGTGGCAGGCAAGAAACCCCAGCCCCTGGTACAGAACTGCTCACCCACGGACCCATCCTTAAGCTGCTGCAGGTGCCTCACTCTGGGGCTTCTATTTCTAAGTGTGGCTGACAAACAGGGCTTTCTTTTGTGGTGCCTAGCACCAGCAGCCCCTAAGGACAAGATACCCTTCCCTTCTTCCCCCCCACCCCCAGCCCTTCCACACAATACAGTATTTGTCATGGATTTGTTTTCCAGTACATGAAGAGCACAAAAACACGTGCTCTTTTATGATAAGGTAAGCAGAGCGACCCTGTAACATTCCACATCTGAACTCAGAACGGCATCTGCCTCACAGCTGTCCTTGTAGCAAGCATTTCAAAAACACAGACAGCAAAAAAACAGCAGCAATATCTCATCACCAATGTAGCTGCTTACAGCACAGTCCTCACCGTCTTCCAAATATCCGTGTTTGAGAGGTGACCTACAGCTGTGAAATTTGGATGTGGATTCCAACACCACCCCTTAATTTCAAGTATGTTCCAATATGAGTTTTTCACAAAGCTTTTGCAGAGTTGCAGGCCAATTGCAAAATTTGTGGCTGGAGCTAGGTTCAGATTCTGAACACCCTGACTCACAAAGATTTCCAAGAGCTTTGGCTTGGTTGCAGTATTCATGTTCTGTATTATTTGAGTGCATTGACATATCCTCTAGGAGTCATGGACTAGGAGCCCACAGTGAAAGGCTCTGCACAAACAGAGAATAACAATAAAGAAAATAGTTTGCAGTTCAGAGTCAAGAGATAGCTACAGAGAAATGTGGAAATGCAGGGAAAGAGTTAGACCATCAACAGGATGGACAGTGGTCTCAGTGCAGTTGAGTTTTCAGTGGTCATCCTGTCAAAGGAGAGCTCTGAGGGAGGTTTTTGAAGGAGAACAACTCAGCAGCTTTGCAGCATGAATGCAGAGCTCTTCTCATGTGGGTACATGACATGAAAGTACAGCTATGGACATGGACATCTTGGATCAACTGGAACAAGAGCTTTTTTTAAGGAAATGAACAACAGGAAATATGTGGAGACGAAAGAAATCTTGAAGGGTGCTGAAGCAGAGGCAAGCTGCTGCTACTTGCTGCAATAGATAAGGAGAGGCAGTGGAGAAAGGCAAAAAGAAAGTTGATGTGATCCATGTGATGAAAAACGAGCACCATTTGGAATGAGAGGAGATAGAAGGGGTTACACCAGAGAAAGGGATGTTGCAATCAGGTGAGAAGAGCTTCAACAAGCAAATAGATGGGAGAAGAATATCTTAGAGAAGTTATGCAGAGTCAACAAAGATAACTTGAATACAGAGGATTAAGAGAGAGTAGTCCAGCACAAGTCCAACTTGTGCTGAATGTTGGACACCATAAAGAGATATCACAGAGACATGACGAGATTTTAACTTGGATAGAAGGAAACAACAGTAGAAAGAGAGACCAGGAAATCAAAGCTGGTAGCTGAAATCGAATGCAGATTAAATTGCTAAAGAACAAGACACAGAAGGTGTAGAGAAAACAAGCGTGGGCTTACATGAAGCTGAGGGATCTGGCTATCTGCACTGGAGGCACTTGGCAGATCAAAGAGGTTGAAGGTGGAATAAGAGATGATGTCAGTAGGGATACTGACAGGAACTGTTAACAGGTGGAAGCTAAACCAGAAAAGGTGAACTCCTATGCAAGAAAAAAATGGATATAAATGAAACCAGTTTTCAGAGGGAGTTAGATGACAATTGTCGGTGTCCTAATGTAGGACTATTATAGTTGTTCGGTTTGTTAAAATCAGAGCTGAGCAAGGACAGAATGGATTTGTTATGGAAGAAGTCACAGGATTTCCATCAGAGAAAGTCTGATCAGGGCAGAGGATTTTGGGGCGATTCAGAGCAGGAGACTGGCAACAATCTTATAGGAGAAGAGAGCAGCTAATGGTCATGCTGAAAGAGCGGCGCATGAAGAGAACCAACGGCTATCTAGAAAGAGCTGAAGAGATACAACAAAGAGAGAAGTCTGACAGCTGATGAGAAATCACCCTCTTGGTAGATGGCCAACTCAGTTTTTGGTGATCTGGAACGTGACTGAAAACTGAAGGAAGATGTGAAGGAAGAAAGCTCAGGGCCAAACAACTTACTAGCAAGAGTTGCTGGGAACAAGGGCAGGGCATGGGACAAGGCAATACGGGTTGGTACAGGAGGAAGCCTAGTGCACACTGCAGAGTGACTGCAGGTGGAAGAGCTGAATGATGATAGACACAGTGTTATTCAGAAAAAGAAGAATGGAAGCTGAGGGTTTGGGTGGGTCTTTCTATAAGTTCAGTTTCCCTCTGCAGTCCTTCATGAAAGTTGCTTGTTACTGAACAGTTCTGCCCTACCGTGTGAGTCAGGTCCGGGGTTCTCTGGCAGGTGTTGCAGGAATAAGTTCACATACTCCTCCTCATCTTCTGACCTCATATGAAAGATCTTCCAAATAATAATGTAGCTGCAAAAAAACCCCCAAAACAACAGGAGAACATCTAATGGAAAACATTGTGTTTTACCTCTAAGATTTCTCTCTCTACCAGATGTTGACAAAAATCATCATTCCTACCTTCACAGATTTTTTTAAAAGAGGATGGACTGTTAGCTCATCTGAGAAAGCCCTGTTGAAAGGTATAAAAAGGTTTGTAGTGGAACAAGGGCAACAACAACAAGGGCAACTTTAATCCTTGAGGTCCCTTCCAACCTCGTATTCTGTGATTCTGTGAACTGCTTCTGGGATGTCTTTAGGGGACTTATGATGGATGCTCCAAGCACAGCAGCATGAGTTAGTTCAGTTCTCAATAACCAAAGAACTGAGGATTCTACCGGCTCATGTATCCTCTAGTGTGGCACAGATGGAGACCATGCAGTAAATTCCTTCAGGGTGAAAATGGTTCCCCCTTTGCTTTGGAAGATAGGTGAGGACAGAAAAAACATTACAGAGCCCAGTAAAGAGCAGGTGCTGGCACTTTGCTTGTGCTAGCAAAAGTGATGTAATCCTTAAATAAAAATAATTAGGTTGTTGGATGCAAGCCTTCATATAAAAAACAACATAGAAAACACATGTTTTCACATGTTTCCAATGCAAAAACCACCTGTACTCAATCGGTTTCATGAATGTTCATGTGACTGTGAAGCTTAAATGAGCACGCAGTGCGAGTAGCCAGCGCACAGTGATTCAGCGTGAGTATCGCCGTGGGTGAGCAGCAAGTATTGCACTCTAAACACTGTGCGAGTCCTGCCATGGGCCAGGGGAACAGGCAGAGGAAATGCCTCATTTTGTGCTGCTTCAGGAGAAGGAATGAACCTATTGTCTGGTCCTCTGGGCAGTAAGTACCCGACTCTGAGCCCAGAAAAACTAGTGGGAATCAGACCCTGGGATCTTGTTGACATTCTGCGCATTCTGTGGTTTCTCTTTTGTCAGGATGCACACTGATTTTGTGAGGCAAAAGGGGAAGGGAAGGAAAGAAATATTCAGAATTGTCTCCAAAGTCATTTATGGGAGCATTTATCGGTTTCGCTCTCTGTGTATGAACTTGCTTGCATGATCCTGGGCAGACTGGGTCATCGGTTACTGCCTAAGAGTTTACTAAACTGAGAGCAATCTTTTGCTTCCCGTGATAACTTGTATTTTGAAAACGGAATTCAACAATGTTGGCTTTTTTTTTTTAAAGAAAACAATTGTTCATTTGAAAATATGACACTAACAAAATATTTTGCAACATAAGGACAGCTAAAAATGCGTTTTCCAAACAGTACAGCACTTGACCATATCTTTTGGCAGATAGAAGAATACATGTTAACTCCACCTTAAAGAAAAGACCTAATCACTTGAAACTTGCTGGCAGTGTATATCCTGAGTCACACCAGGGCTTTGTACATTTACAAACACTATGAAATTAGTTAAAGCTAAGGTTAAAAAAAAGCCAAGCCTGTAGAACGTATTCTGGAACATAGTAGGGAGCTGGTCTCTAGCGCGCCAAAGTTTTGCTTTGAAAATAAGCAGCAGTAATGGATCATTACTTGGTTTTTATCCTTACCTGCCTCTCATTTGCCCCACTAAACATCTTTGAAACTGCTCTTACCTCTTCCTGCGTGGTAAACAGACTTGTAGCACCCACACATACATAATCTGTAGTTTTGAAAGATAACACGTGACTATAATATTACATTATCTTGCCTAAACAATTCAAATGGAGCTGAATTGCCTTCCTAAAATAAAAATCTGTGTTTGCAACTTCCAGTAATTAGCCTTCATTATATGCATTAAGATGTTTACAGCAAAAGAGATTTTTCTTCTAGCCTTTCTTCTACCAGCCTCAAGAGGTAAATCTAGACTCTCCAGAAAGGGTATAAAAAAATACAAATATTTTTCCTCTTCCACATCCATTAATCAGGTTGAAATACTGGTGTTTTCTAAATATCCAACTACCTTTGCAACACATAAGTGATCTTTTTTGAGTCCCCAACTTACCTCACAAGCTCAGGACATGTGGATTTGCGGATTCTGTTACCCCTTAATATTCATATCCATAGAAGAGTGACAAGTTTGGGGAAAGACCCAGAGAATTATTCCAGACTCTTCAACTCAGATTTCATTTATTTTCTTGATAGTCAGCACCTGACTGTAATTCATTTTGAAAAGTTTATACAAAACCTTCTATTTTTTGCTGACTTTGGAGCAAGGGCATTTGTCTATCCCTCATTAATCTTTATGTCACTTGCAAGATGGTCTAAAGAAACATCATACTTTTTCCTTTTGGAACAGATACCTTAAATAGAGGTCCAGTGCTGCAACCCTTGTCCCCGTCCCCATTATGGTTTTGCTAATGACCTTACACCACTCAGAACAAAGATTATTAAACTGGGCCAGATGCTAGATAGATGAAGAGAAGACGAAAAGAGGCACTAAAACAGAAGGCTTCTCCTTTGACCCCCCAGTAGTGCTTAAGGCATCAGCTTTCAGTAGGATTGGCTTAACAGAAGTTGAGTGAGTTTAATGATGAGTGTTTTCCAAAATCCCACCTGAACATTCGCTGGTGTTGGATGGCACCATCAGCTGAGTGCTTCTTAGCACAGTTTGAAAGATTATTGATCTCTTTAGCTGTCCTGTAGCTCCCAGCTATGTATAGCTCCCAGTCTATGCTAGTATTGGTAGCCATGTGCCTACTTGCTATTGCAAGAGGATAGGAATGCACTCAGTCTGAGGACTAACTTCCAGCCAAAGAGTGAGAACTTGTTAATATATCCCAAGAGTATCTGAAGTCCCATTTTTTTCCTTCCTTGGACTCACTTAATATCTTCTTAATTCTTTTCACCCCTCAGAACTAAAGGCAACTAGATAAGAAGAACAAGCCTGCACCTTTGCAGCAGATACTTGTCCCGAACAAAACTAAGGTGTTTTCTGTGTAGGACTTTCCCCACATTTTGTAATCATAAAAAGATACTAGGAGCAAATAATCCCAAAATCAGGGCTTGGAGATTTCATAAGAGTAGGACTGAAGAAAGTAGAACAAAATGAAAACATGAGTTTACTGAAGAAAAAAAAATTGTCCAGAGGAATGGCTATGGATATGTCTGAAGGAATCTATATAATTGCCTAGTACTGGAGAAAGGCAATGTTATTCTCAAATCCCCCAAAACTGACAAAGCGTATAAAAGACAGGACTGGGTGCACAGTAACTCCCAAGTGTATTATTATGAAGCTCTTCCAGAAGGGACTTCACTGTAATAAGAGACGGGTTTGTTACTCCATCTTATAAGTCTGTCTGACCTCATACGTTCAATCTTCCTTTTACACCATCATCAAGCTTGCTTATTTCTGGTTAACCACACTCTCTCACTGACACAGGAATATGAGAATCAACAAGACATACATAGAAAGGTTTCCTATCTGTTAAGTGGTGTGGTGCCAGAACGTAACCCAGGATGTCACAGCAGTGTGCAGTGTCCTCGTAAAGAAAAAAATACTCAAGAGATAACATGGGCTAAGGACACTGCAAAGTGAAGGAACTGGCTATTACCAGGGTTTACTTCCCAGTATATAAACTAAAGTGGACATTATTTCCTTCAGCTGGAAGTCAAGATAACTCAGCTTGTTCCAACAGTACTGGGAGAAAAGGAGGTGAGAAGAAAAAAGTTTTTAGTACAGGTTTTTGAGTTTTGTCACTGAAACACCAGGGGATTTTTAGCAAATTAATACTGCCTCTATTTTCAAAGGAGCCTTTAATTTAAGACATCCACCTTTCTGGGTGTCCAGCTGCAGAAAGGGGCAGGCTAGTTTACCGAGTGTAAGTCTGAGTTGTTGGGACAGGCAGGTGGTACTGGGGAATCAATGTCAGGCCTTCTAGGAAACATAACATCAGTAGAAAGTGTTGACCTCCACTGCTCCACGCCGTATCCTTCTGCAATGATACCAAACGGCAAAGCCTCACGTAATTATACGGCTGCTTGTAAAGTGCAGTGGATGGAACATGCTACATCAGCGCTCATTCCTTTTATTACTGAGAGGGGAAAAAAGTCTCCAAGGAAAGGAGTGAATGAAATTCTGAGTGCTGTATTACTCTGGTTAACTTCTGGGAATCTAATTATTTGAGAAGAGGTGCACTTAGCAAATCATTATATGCGGGTGTGAAAAATTGCTAAAGAATCCTTCCCTCCCCTCCTCATATACCTTACCCTCAGAAAAAGAAGGAAGGTGAGGGTACATTTAACATTCACAGTCTTTTATACTACTAAGTGAAATCAGAACAAAATATGGTAATTAATCCATTGTGCATTCAAGGATTCAGGCTTGAGCAGCAGATGGGAAAAGTTGTGGATCATAACCCCATGCAATATTTGACAGAATATCAGTCAAATATAGTTCACACATCTTCATGTTTCTGTCAGTCCCTCTTATCTAAAGTTAATTTAAAGTGACAAGAACTACATTAGCACTTTTCAAAGGGTAACGCAAACTTTAGAATATTCGCCTCAAATCAATACCCATTCAGACTCCTAAATGGTCAAACTGGCAAGTTCCTGAAGGTGATTTCACTTTGCTTTTATGCTAAATTTGTTACCTGTTGCTGGGGTTTACGCATTAGCCTTTAAATAAATCGGTTCAAAAGTGCAGTAGAGAAGGTGGTACCTGTTTATTCTGCACAACACTCCCATGAACACACGTGCACCCACACGCAAAAGCTGTCTCAGAACCAGAGTCAAGGCAATGCTGGCAAATCTAGTTGTGCAAAGTAATATGGTTTGGATCTTAGCCTGTGGTGGCTTATTTTGGAACAATTCTATATACAAGAGGAGTACTTCAATGCCCTGTTTGGGAGTGAAGACACCTACTTTGACTTCACCACCGCAATACAAGAGAGTCCAAACGAGGGACCTCGCACAGGATCCCGCAGAAGGTCCGATTCTGTGGTCCTGGCGCTTGCAGCACACTGCTGCTTTCCAGAAAAGTGGATCTTTGATAGAAACAGTGAATCCCCTCCTTTTTTTCAATCAAAATAGCCTTCGTGAGTGCATGCATGTGCACATCTGCAAATGTATGCTCGTGTATTTTTGTGCCTGAGTTGGGTGTGGGACCACAGCGAAGTCCAAATCCTCTGATCTAATGCTATTGCTGTGCTGGTTGCTTGTGCTTCTGCTCCTTGCTTTCGCATTACCAAATAAGCGATCCCACCCTGCAGGGCTCCACAGAGCTCATCTCCTGGGAAGGCAAAAGCACTTCTTGGCATTCGGGCTGCACACAATCCCGATATCATCCCCCTTCCTCCCCCCTCCCTGCCCCTGTTACATATGATTTAAGACAGGCTGTGAATGAGAAACATAAGGTAAACACTATTTAGTCTTTATTGCTTTCCGTCCCTAAAGCCTAACTTGGCCTTGCCTCTGGAGAGATGCCCAGCTCAGCCCTTCTGGACACACAGTCACCGGCTGGGACGTGTGTGTGTCTTCTGGAGAAGGTACAAAAGGGGAAGGATCGCATTGATCGAAGGACTCCAGCTTCTGGAGTTTGCTGGGGCAGTCTCACATGCAGTTTGTAAGGAGGCACAAAGCCCACCAGCAGCGGGTGAGGTGGGGAGGAGGGTGATAGCATCCATCTCATTCTCCTCCTTTCTTTTCCATAAAGCAAAATCTAAGATAATAACTTCCCTGAAAAACCAGACTCCACCCCACCTCAAATCCCTTGCAAAGGTTGTGCTCCAAAAGGGGTGATGAGGCAGAACAGCAGGCCAGCCCTGGCTATTCATCATGTACGGAAGGGACTTAGATATTATAAGATGGATGAATGGATCATATCTAAACTTGTGCCTGGCTGGTTTATGGGACTGGGAGAAAACGCAGCAGGAAAAACAGCTAACAAAAGGGTCCCAAAAGAAAAAAGTTAAAATAGGCCAGACACATTTTTTGTCATCATTTCAAACCTGTGTTAACTTTGCCAAGCTGCAGCAAGACACTTCAGCTCTCAGGCAGGTTGTGGGTGATAACTTGTTGAGCTGCTCAACTAGCAGGACTCAGTTTACTTGTTCCAGGCAACATAAATTCCTGCTAAAAACCCACTGCCACCAGCATCTTCCCAAAGGGCTGAGCTGGTTCTTCTCGGTGCCTCGGGCTGTAGCAGTGAGGAAGATGCTTTACTTTTTTGTGTGCAGTAATTTAACCACCAGAATAAAGAAAATGTTTTCTTCTACTTCTTGACAAAAAGGCCAGACTGAGAAAAAGGTTCATTTCTTTCAGAGCCCTGACCTATGAGCATTTTTAGGTTCACATGAGGAGATTGTATGCCAATTGTTACCACCCAATGCAACCAGGGAACCGTATTTTTTTGTGTGTCCAGTCATATACACTGAGGTGACATAGACACAGTTCTTTTCAGCATGGCACTATGATATTTATGCAAATATCTATATTTGTAAAAAAAAGAATAAATATTAAAACAACACCAAGATGTAAAATACCCCCCGGAATCAGACACACCCCCCATCCCTCTGCTTGTCTTCCCCCTGTATCTCCTCATTGCCCATAAACCTGAAGTGGGCTGTTAGGCAGAAAAAACAACGAACAACTGGAGTTAGGCCATACACATTCTTCATGGTTGGACTCAATGATCTTAAAGGTCTTTTCCGACCTAAATGATTCTATGATTGGTAGACCACTTGCCTGCAGCACAAAGTGGCACCATCTGCCAGGTGCCCAGGACGGAGGAGCTCCAAGGCACGGGGACCTAGAGTTCCTCTTGCCCTTGGTGTGGTTTCCAGATGAAACACAGACATCCAAACCAGGCTTACTCTCTTAGTTTTTACCCAGATGTGCTCCGGTGGAGGCTGCGTGCTCCTCTGGGCTGGCCAAGGGCTGTCTGCCACTCACATGCTTTGGAAAAACTGTCGTGTGCTGCAGCTGCTCCCCAGGAGACTGGGAGGATGGCCAGAAATAAAAGGAATCTCCTGCAGGAATCCAGGAGCCAGCTCACACCTGGCACCTCAGGGAAGCCTGGAAAAAAATCCCTGGTTCTGCTGCCATTGGGTTTCCTCCCTGCAGGCTGGCCAGCAGTGCTCTTTGCTGCCCTCGCTGCTCTGGGCTGTGCCCCATTTAGGGTTAAACAAGGCAAGTTTGCAAAGGATTGACTCGTTACTCAATGCTGGGGCCCATGGAGAACCTCACTTCTGCCTCCTTCTTCTGTCCCCATTCTTTGTACCCCAAACCCCCATGATTTCACGTGATGAAGCTGAGGCAAACACTGGCAATCCCGGACACTGAGAGTCATATATCTGTTCTCTCCCTTCTCGTCTCTCCCCTACAGGAAAGGATTTAGTGAGAGACACGTTAGAAATGAGGAGCACATCCCGATCTGGGGGGGTTAAACACTGCTTTTCCTTTCATTCAGGAACTTGTGCTACTTTACTATGCTATTCTTGACATCAGAACTATAGTGAACTGTAAAGTGAGAGTGAAATTATTCTTCTTTTCCCCTCTGTACCTTGACAGAATTACGTATTTTCTGCAAGACACTGCCTCCTTTTGAGGTATGCATTGAAAGCAGCCATACAAAATGCTATGGAAAACCGTGTTCTTATTTTTCTCTAGTCATCTCTTTCTTAAGGTACATGAAATCAGTAAAAATCGATGTGTTCTCCTTGCCCTACATTTTCTATGTGATTTCTCAAACTTTTAAAGCCTGCAAAGAGAACCACACCACAGGAGGAAAGCACATCATCCTGGGAAGACCAATACTGCCAGCTGGGCTGGCAGCAGAACCGTGGAGCCATCCGAGCAGGTCACCCCCCGGAGCGAGAGCCATGAGCTCCTCCAGCCTCCGGGGCTGCCCAGGAACGGAGCTGGCATGCTCCCTCCTCTCAAGCAGACCATGGCAGCAATTAATTGCATAGTGATGCAAGGATGCAATTAGAGCCCGGCCAAACACAACTTACCCCCTTTCTGGGCCTCCAAATTTGGAACACTTTCTCTCAGCAGTTCATCCAGACACGCCGGTGAGAGCTGACCGTGGATGAACATCTGACACCCTTGTCAGCAGCGCCGTGCTGCCATCCTCTTACTGCGCGGGTGAGAGGAGCTGGGTGCTGATGCTCTGAGCAGGCACTTGGACGTCTTCCCACTCTGTTTTGCCAATACGCTCATTTGAGTTTTGTTTTCCCGACAGCACTTCACCCCAGCAATCTTGGTCTTTCTTCCAGGTGGCCTTTTAGATGGTGTAACTCCCTGAGTTTATCCTTCAACCTGCTATATTTCAGTTACGCCACTTACAAAGAATGTAGACTACTTGTATATAATTTGCTTGTTTGCTCTCACTTTGCTGTTCCCTGTGCTCTCTTAGTTTTTATGCTTAAGCATTGGGCTACCCAGACCGGGGCAGTCCTCCATGGCTGTTTGGAAATAAGCCGAGCACATAAAATCTTATGATTCTGGGTCCATCATCTCCCCTTCCCCCCACCTCACCACAAATGTACTCTATTACTAATCATAACTCACAGCCAACATCTCTTTGGTTTTAGAGAGGAAGAGATTTTTCAGCCTCAGGCAAAAGACATCCAGTCTGATCATGAGAGATGTTGAAAGCTACAGGGGTTGCTGGCTCACAGTATCACTGAGGATATAGTCCTGGGGGAATAACTTCCCTGCTCGTCTAAGTTTTCTTTCATCCAAAATTCAGGCCTGCCCTGTCCTGGTTATCTGAATAAAAACCTTTAAAAGTAAAGAATGGGTTTGGGTACCTCTGGTGGGGTATTTTTGGGTGCTGAGCGCTATGGAGGGAACCTGATTTCCAAAGTTGGACAAGCAACTTACTTTCTGAAAAAGAAAGTTTACGCATCCCAAGCTGAGCACTCTGAAGTGCAGGAATCTGAAATCTGAGAACAATTTTCATGAAACATCTCAGACCAAAAAATAATACGAAAAAATAGTGTGAAAATTTTGAAACTTTCATCAGGTACGGAACTTGGTTCTACCATCTCCACTACAAAAAAGGGTGGGGGTTTTTTTGTGTGTCTTTCAGCATTTAAAAACCTTGAAGACAGACAATAAATGTGTAGAAAGGAGAGGCTTACTATGGTCAGTGCATGAGGTAGCGGTCGCTACCTGCACTCTGCGACCCTGTCCACTGTTTCCCTTTAAAGCCAGTGGAGGAAGCTCTCCCAGCACACCAACTCCATGTGTTTGTGTACTACTTACACCTATATTTATATTCTCTTAATTACTTTGTATCACATACAGTTTTAAAAACCTTTCTTTTAGTAACAAAGCTTTCCAGCTCCCTTTTGTCTTTCTTTTAAAAATAAACAACTTAAAAGAAGGCAAGATCAGAGGATTAAGTAAATTAATGAGAAAGATACTTAAAAGGCTTTCAAAGTCTCCTTCTTGCAACACTAATATGTAGATTTCTTAAAAAAGTAATCATGAGTTCACAACTCAAATTAGCACCACCATATATGCTAAGGGAGGTCTGGCTCAGTAGGTAAGAAATTTGGACCCGTCTCCATAAAAGAGATAAACCACTTTTGGTTTTGTTTTCTTTTTCCCTTCACTGCATTTTTTCCTCTAAGTAGCTGGTAATAGCATTTATATTTTCAGATTCAACGTGACACACGTGCTTTGGGTTGTTCCAAGAGAGGGAAGTTGTGCATCTTTATGCACCAGGTGTAGCGGACATGGGGCAACGTGCCGCTCAGCTGCCGGGAAAGGCATGGAGAGCTCGGTCTCCGAAGCAGCTGGCAGGCGCCCGCGTGTCGCTCCGGAGGCTCAGAGGGATGGGGAGATGGGGAGGGGATGCTCAAGCTGGTAAGAAACAGGAAAAAAAACAGCCAGACACTACTGAGGCCAAGCTTTGAAAGGACAAACCATAAAGGCTTCAGACGGATGCCTTAGCCAGGAGGCACAGAAAAGTATGAAAGTAGGAAACAATTAGGAGTATTTGTCATAAAGAGCATTAGGAAATAGAACAACTTTGACAACCTAACCTGTGGCATGTAGGCAACCTGCAGCTTGTTGTCACCAAAGCCCAGTTGCAAGAGGCACGATTTTACAAAAAAACCCCAACTTTTTCCCATTTCACTCCCTCAAGGCCCCACTTAAGTCACTGGAGAATAGAGCAGCTCTGCACTCTGCAGTGCAGCACACCTCCTCTCCTTCCCTCTCCTCCCCTGCATTCAGCCCCATTCTCCTTGCCGAGAGACTGGCAGGGCATTTCCCCAGCCTAATTTTAGGGATCTTGCCCATGTGTCTTTGCTGCCTATAGAAGGCACTTCAGATCACTAACCTGCTAACTTAGTTCCGCTGGGTAAGAACCTAAAGTTGCTAGGGGATGAGCTGTGGGATGAGTCTGGGCCTGGATGGTGAAGCCCAGTGTCCCTTTGTCTCCATTAGCAGAGTTATGCAGGTTCCTTGCACCTCCTCTGAAGGATCTCACCTTTACCCACCCAAAATTTGGCTGTGTGAACACACTCCATCCTCCAGTCCTGAAAAATCAATGCAAAAAGACTTAATTCTCCAAGTTGATGTCTAAAGAAGGTTGGTGTCTAAAAGAAAGTTGGTGTCTTCAAGAAGTTTGGAGCAACACCCCTGTTTTGGCTGCTGGAAACCTCTGAGGCTGCAGGAGATGCTCCTACCTCCCAAAGTTGTCTGAACAAGAAGCCCCAGCAAATGGAGAGACCAATTTTAACAAAATTTTTAGTAGCATTTAGAAACTCAATTATCTAAAATTTGTGAGGAGGGTTTAGTCTTGGTTAAAAAGACTCCCCAAAATATTGTTGAAAAGGTATAAAATAAGATTAATGGGGAAGTGCGTGCGTGTGTGTGTATAAGCATGCTACAGAATTCTTTTATCTCATTGAAAGACATTTGATACTTATTAAAAGATTATTGCTTTAAGGCATATTTTGATTTTCTGCCTAAGACTGTGTGGAGAGTCTTGCTACTGAGATAATAACAAAGAAACCTTAAACATGAAAAAAAATACCCACATGAAAGATAGTATGTTCCCTATTAGTACTGGTATCATTTTCTGTGGGATTACTTCTCTCCAAATATAACAGAAGTTTAAAAGTAAAAGCCCATTTCCAGTAAAAAGAGACACCGCACGGTAGGTTTGAACTTTTTTTTTTTTTTTTGTATTCAAAACTGCTGGTGTGTGATACTTCATTAAGCAATTATCAAGTGACTATTTACTTCAAAAAATTATTTACAGTTTCAAGATCTATACTAAGGAGAATACAATCAACCGTGCTGCATATATCAAGACACACAGAGTTAGACAAATCTATTAGGCATGCCCCAACAATGCTTTTAAAACTTGAGAAAGCTACACTTTTTTCTGCTCTTAGATGAAAGCATTTTGGGGAGCCGAAGAGCAATCATGTGCAATTTTAGAATGATTGAAACCTTTTAGAAACTTGTATATGTATTTGATGTATTTTTTTTATATATATATATTTGATGTGTGTGTGTTTTTACTTTGGTGTTTCTAGGCTCAGTTTACAGCACCTTGCTTTTTGCCTTGCAGAAAGTCAAGCATAATGTGGGTAGAAGAAAATTTCTATCAATAAGACAGCACAGCCGTAAATGTAAGCCTCTTTTAGTGGCAAAACTGTTGGTTTAGAGGAGTAATTTAATTTTTATTGAAGATAATTAAAGTCCATTTGAATTGATTTAGGTGCAGGAGATGATAACCTTCTTCAGGGGAAAGGAAAACAATTATGGTGCATAAAACTAAATAAACAGCATGGGAGCAAAAGACAATCCCAAATTTACAAACCCTTCCTAGTGTACAATGTACTGAAGTTTAAATACCACATTAATAACCTCCTGAGCAGGGGGACATTTTAAATACATGCCTGATTGTTGAAATGGCACATACAATTCATTTTCCTATGAAGATGTGCAAATATATTATTTACTCAGAAGCATTTAAGCATTAAGATTTAGACGAATATTTTCTGTGTTACGACCTACACTTATTTCAACAACATCCATCACTGGAATAACTGTGCTGCCTGTATGGACACGTATCTACTCATTTGTATGAACATCGATGAGCAGGTTATGTGGAACACATTTAGAAGAAGAAAAAATAAATAAATAAAGCTATGATTTTTTTTCTCTCTTTTTTTTTTTTTTTCGCACAGAACGGAAAGGTTAAGGGATCACTGAGTGAGGCAAGAAGTTCTTTGGCATTAGAGGGAGAGTGCAGATCAAGAGAATATTATTTTAATAGCAAAATAAAATCTCTTTTACATTCAGTACTTCCTTTGTTTCATCCAGGACACTAGGCATTAGAAAAGGGACACAGCCCTAGGAATGTAGCAACCCAAACCCCATTAAACATGCATGGGGAAGATTTCCAGCCTGCTGTGCAGGGAGTTACATGCCCAGGCTCTGTTAACAACAGTAATTGTGCATATAATTTCCTGTGCGTTGCTCTGAAAATTCACCCTACAGACTTTAGCTCCATGTCAAGTAACTCAGCAGCCATTTATTATATTCTGAAGGTGGAAACCAGAACTTTGAATCTGCACGATGGAAGCGGTCTCCTCTGCTCCCCTCCCCTTCTCACAGTTTTCCCAGTCTCGACCAACAGAAGGGAAGCTCTGAGGACCAGGTCCTCAGATGAACAGGGAGGGTCATCCATCTCCAAAGGTTGCAGGGTCTCCCATGTGCTGATGTCTCCCTGTACCTGGTCTGGGCTCTGCAAGACTCATTGGTCCACATTGGGGTCAGCAGATGTCTACTTGCAGACAGAACTCTCTGGTTTCACCTCTGGGGATCTTTCAAAGGCCTGGAGGGGGTAGTCCACACATGGGTGGCTCATGGAGGAAAGGCAAAGCTGCAGCGTGGTGCAGGGCTCATGCCCACAGAGGCCAGAACAGGGGACAACTGGCAGCTCCCACGTGGTAGGAACAAATAAGCTTCCCTAAAGTGACAGACTCAAAGTACTTCAATAGCAGGTTTGAATCAGACTATTAGAAGATGAGTGGCTGACCCAGAGAACGGGCTGGCACTGAGGTCCTCCCAGGGATTCTGGATAAGGGGAATTGCTGAGAAAAGTTACAAAGACAGAAAGTGCAAGGTTTGAGAGAAAAAGTTTGGAGTAGGAAACTCAGCTGAAAGTGCCCCAGTACCAGGCACAGCCATGAGGCACACCAAGCACCTACAGCTGCCCAGAGCTGGGAAAAAGCTGCCCAGGGCTGGGAAAGCCCAGAGCTTTATGGGATCGGACCATAGAATAATCGAAATAAAAACTTTCTGTCCTGGAAAAGCAGCAAAATGCCAGGCTGCCTTCCCTGGCAGACAAGCAATTAAAAGTTTGGCTCCATCTGCTCACAAAAGACTGAAAGCAGAAAGCAAAATGGAGACTAGATCTAAGGACACTGCAGAATCAGGGCAAGCTATGAAGGTGATTTGCTGTAGAAGACCACTGGGCTCCAGAAGATCTTACAGTGAATTACACTGAATAAGACCACCTCCCATCCCCATCTAGTCCTCCGTACCTGGATACTAATTAAAAAAGTGCACAAACTAATCATCTGCATAAGTACATACACACTCAAGCACCCAAACCACCAGCCTGACCACAAAACTACAGAACCCCATCTTCTCCACCATGCTCCTCACCAAACCACCCCCTCAGCCGCTCTCCGAGCACCGGAGGGAAAGGATGGGGAGAAAGCAGAACAAAACCAAGATGGTCTTGGCACAGTGTGCCCACAAGGTTAGGCTGTGATCCACTAATGAATAAGGTTCTCCAGGGAACAATCCCACATCAGTAGGTGGAACGGCTAATCTAATAGGTTTCTTCCATATCTAAACTCTATAATGGTGTAACTTGCAGCAGGGAGCATGTGATCACTCTTTGAATAAGCAGTGGGAGGGGAAAGGATATGTTTAATGGCCAGAATTAGTCTCCTTAACATTGGTTTCCTGAGCCATTGTGCAGAATATGCAGCCTAAGAGTAGTGTGAGACTTTTTTTTTTTTTTTTTTGATTTTGAAATGGGTACACATCAAATACACCCATCCCCCAGTCATAAGAAAATTCTCGCCACATGCTTCTGTCCTCCAGACTTACACAGCATTTTATTGTATGGAACACATCAAAAGGGTTTGGTTCCCTTGTAAAAGTTTTACAGGAAAATCATTGAAGAGCAGTGTAACTTTTTTTTTTTTTAAAATTCAAAACTAGAACCAATATTCTGGATTCCCACACTTTGGTGTGGACTCAGAGAGAGCTGTGCTTTTCTGTACAGTAGAGCAGAAATACAGACCCTGTGTAATTAGAATTGCAGTCATGGCCTGTGGGATCTAGTGATTTGGACATATTTTATTTAACCAGCTTAGTAAAAGGTAATATTCAGCAGCTGTGATCTATAGCAGAATTACAATTTTCAGGGTCAAGGAGGGATTTTGATATTAGGAGGTTGGGCAGAATTGCTGTAAAATCTCATGAGCTGTCGTTAAAAATAAATGAGAAAATAGGTTATCCAAGAGTCATTGTAAGGGAAAAATCAATAGGCAGTGTCTATTCACTTGGGCTATCAAAATCCTTGAAATTTGAACAAAAGTTTCACGTTTAGTGTGCTGTAGGTTTTGAAATGTAAGTGGTGAATGCTCTGTGGGTACAAATTCATTGTGCTGTGCATTCAAACAAGGAGAAACCCTTCTGAAGTTCTGGAGTTCTCTATTAAGATAGTATAGCTCCTTCGTCACTAAGTCAGACATGTAAAACAGTTGCCAGCGAAACTTCAGAAGCAATTTTAGCTAACTGATGACAAACTCTCTCTTGGAAATATATCACATTTCTTTATCTCACCTTGCTCCTGCGGGGTTCCCTCCCAGCTCCGGCTCCTGACGGACGCAGAAAGGGGCTGCAGCCCTGGAGCCCCGGCAACTTTCTGCAAGCCCACTCGCCCGCTGCGGAACTGCAAATGATGGAGATTGGAAATAAGCATTATTGATAATTCAGAGCAGCGCGCATAATTGATATGGAAAGGGAGTATCATCCTCATTCAGAAACAATTAACTTCCCCCTCCAACACAGCAGTTCAAAGAAGCCTCAGCCTTTTAAATATGAATGAGTATAACTTCAAAATATGCAACTATTAGCTATTACAATATACACATGGAGTAGGATTTTTTTTTTCCTTTTTTGTATTCTTGTAGCTACCAAATTTAAGTGTGTTGTGGACGCAGATGTGCAGGCGCACAAGTCGCGCGTTGACTCCAATCAGTTAGAAGTGGGGAGGGGAAAATGAGAGGTCCACACTGCCATCAGATTGCATTGTTTTATTTGAGCCACAGCCTGACGCAACCCAAAAGTCCAGTTAGTTCTTGGTTCAAGACAGACGTCTGAGACTTTACAGAACATGCAAGAATTAGCAGACGACACCCATTGCAAAAGGACATCCAAAAAGAAAACCTTTCCCCAAAGCTCAACCACACCGAGGAACTCAACAGACTCTTCTGCAGAAGCCCAATGAAGATTTGTACATTGTTAATTTGATTGCAGAGGGTGCATGTTAAATAGAAAAGAACTGAGTTTGTCACTGTCATCTGAATCCATTCAGTCAGTGCAACAAAGGTATATTTAACTAAAATATGAAACAGACTTGCTAATACCGCATTATTTTCTCAGGCTTACAAAGTTAAAAAAAAAAATTAAACTGAATATAAATGACTTTGAGCATTTTTTATGACACCCACAGCCTAAGTGATCCAGATAATGTAATCTAACCATCATTAGAAACCATGAAATTACAATTCCTCCGGGATGGATATTTATCTCTCTGTTACATACAGAAAGGCGATTAATTAGTAGCTCTTTCAGTGTTTAACATTACTGTGTACTGAGGCTGATTAAAATCTAACTATAGAGCAGTTATCATAGCTAACACGTAATCTGGGGAAAGTTTAGCTGGGGCATGAAGAAGCACCTTAAAAAGAAAACTTAAAAAAATGTACTCTTAGAAGTAGGTAGCTTCAAAGCCAAAACCCAGGCTTCTTTCTAATTTCTATTACACACAGTAATCATGACAATTACTGAGATTTCAAAACCCTCAGTATTAAAACCAACTAAACCCACGTCAAATATTTCTGCAAAGCGGCAACATTCACAGAATCCCCATTCGTTTTCGAGGAATGTACACAGAGCGCAGTCATGAAGTGAATCACAGCAATGTCTTGAATGGCTTATTCTGAAAGTTAAATGGGAGCGTTCGCTGGGGCATGCGTGTGTGTATATGTGTGTGTGTGTGTATGTGTGTGTGTGTGTGTACCCTGCACAGACAGCACAGCGCGCACACGCTGTGTGGGCTAAATTCATATTTCTGGTGTAATTTCACTGGCTTGCGTGGAATGCACCGAAGATGTGTCAATGTGCGTGCGCAGACAGTTTCCTCCGGGATGTCACAAGGGACAAGAGGACATGGATAATTTCACTTTGGGAGGAATAAACAGAGGCAACTTTAGTAGGTTTGATTTCCAGAGCATTCCAGCTGTGAATGAAAACACTGGAGGAATTTTATGCAAGGGCAGCTGAAATACCAGAAAAATCCCAAATCACTAGTCGTTATTTTGAAAATAATTTCCTATTTTGGCATCCCTGTACCTAGGCATGCACACTAATATGTTTGGGCTGGTTGAGAAGAGAGAAGAAACTTTAAAAGCAAATGTGAACAGCTAAGCAAAATGACCAAGGTAACCCTGGTTTTATTTAATTTTTTGAAACTATTCGCTGAGACCACAGATCAGAATTGGACATAGATCGTGTTTTAGTGAGAATACACAGAAAGAAATTAGAAGTACTTTTAAAACAAAGTGTAAAGAAAGGACACTTTGCCACCCCCCCAGTCCAGGTCCCAAAGAACTGAGACACTGATTCCTAATCCTCTCCATTGTGTCGAGTATTGTGTAGATGCTGCTCTCTTCTGGCTGCCTACACAAATTTTAATATGCAAAATGTTAATAAAAAGTGAAATAAAAGGCTGTGAATATCAAACATGGCCTCAGCATGCTGAGGGTAATGGAGCCACCCCCGAGGTGACCCATAGCTTGCTACCGTGTAGTTCTGCTCCAACACCACACTGACCAGGAGCTCCTCCAAAATTCCCCTCCTGTCCTTCTGTGTACTTCACTCAGGATGGCCCAAGTTGACATTTGGAGGGAAAGGGAGGGCACACTCTTATTTTTCAAGCTGGGGATGGCCAGTACTATCTACCACGGGGACCTGTCAGCCGCCCCATGCAGGGTGAGGGCTACAGCTAATAATGCTGCTGGGGTTGTGCGTTGAGCCATTCCACGCTTCACGACAACCTGAGTAGCAATAGCTCAGTTTCATATTCTTATAAAAACAAGGACAACTGAAACCCAGTGAGAAGATTAAAAAAAAACAAAACCCAAACAACCCACCAAAAAACTTTTAAACTCTCAAGTGACCATTGCATCAGGACAAGGATCTTTGAGCCTACCCAGCACAACCAAGCTACCCAACCAAGCATATCACTGATCACACAGCCTCTGCTTCAGAGAGAGCAGAGGAGGTCCAAGACTCCTTTGAACAAGTTGGAGGCAGGAAATAAGAAGCCACCAGGGCATCCTACTTCTCCACCGTGGGATGCAACAGAGTAGGACTTTACTTGGGTCCAAGGTGACCCCAAATGGTCAACTTCTTTCCACCGTCTAGTTCCACTGCAGCTCCGCGTTATATACGTGTCCCTGTCAGGCACCTCTGACCACCCTCTCAGCAGATTTCCTCAGGCAGATCTAATGGCCCTGCTGGGTCATTCCTGCGCTTCAGAAGAGGTTCTACACTTACCCCTCCATCCATCTCAGCTACCCGTGTGGTAACATCACTTAACTGTCACCTGAGAAAAGTCTGCTCCAAGGGCAGGTGGGACCTGTGGACAGCACGAGTTCAGACTGTCTATAGGCACCAAAGTCACCAGCTGAGCTTCAGGATAGCTCAGGCGCTGCATGCAAGCCAAAATATCTCATCCTAGAGACAGAGGAAATCAACTGTCACAGACTTAAACCTAATTTGTCGTCCTTCCTAAGGTCTCCTCTTAAAAGATAAAATTCATCACTAACCCAAGGAGTAACATCTGGCTATGTTCAATGTCCCTGATGCCCCACTGATCACCCAAACAGGACACAAGACTAGGGCTGAAGCCCATGAAGGTGAGAAGTATTTCCCCGGCAAGAGATGGGCTGCTCTTGGTGGAAGAGGATGTGAGCTCTGCCGCCATGTGCTTGCGTGGCACTGGTTTGCTTCTGCTGCAGGAAGGAGAGGAAGCATGGTCCTCACAGGGACTCGCAGGGATATCTGTAACAATTCGTGAAGTAGCACTCTAAGAAGTTGCAATAATAACATTTCAACAGAGTTTCCAGAGGGAGTCTCAGAAACTACAGCAAAAGCCGACAAGTTTCAATCCATTTATCAAAGCACTTCAAGACAGATGAAACAGCAGAGATGCTTAGTGAGGAATGTCTCTCTTTCTGGGTGTCCAGAGCATTTCAGTAAATAAAAAGCTCTTTAAAAATAAGTCAATACAATGGAATCCCTTTTGCCTTTTGCCAACACTTGTATTACACTTACACCCAAATGACCCTTCTACCTATTATACTGCAGCATTTACATACACATCAAATGGGTGCTTTTCACTTACATAATACATTTAATCCAAGGATTACAGAGCACGTAATATATTAAACATTACAACACCTCGTGAGGTAGGTTAGCATTAATGAAGTCGCAGTGGGTAAACTGAGGCACAGGCTAGCTTTATGACTTGCCTGTGGTCCCGCAGTCAATCAGCGGAAAAGTCATTAAGACGCTCTTCAGACAAAGAGCAGACACACACATGCACATGCTTGTGTGGATAAAATAGACTAATCCACGTTTTCAAAAGCAACTTTAACTATCCATCCGGAGACACTCGGGTCCTGATTTTCTGAGGGCAGGAGAACAAAAGGCAAATAGGAGAAGATAAAAAGAATGGAAAGCAAATATTTGCTGTTAGAAATAACATTTTTTTTTGTATGCCAAATCGCATATGCAAAACAAGAGGCATCCAAAACTGAAGGACGCTTTAGATGCTGGTCTCCAATAATTTGATTTCCTGAGTAAAGATTTTTCTAGACCTGCAACAGGGGTTTTGTTCAATAACGTCGGTTTATATTTAGCTTTCGTATAGCAGAAAGAGAAAAAAAAATATCTTTGGTTAAGGTCTTCGAGCCAAGCATCTAGGATAAAATTTTCAAAAGCACTCAACGGTGGCTTTTGAAAACAGAATTAGGCTAGTTGCTGAGACAAGCTTTGAAAGCTACCCCCTACCTCCTTTAGCATTTTAACTGAGAGCCGATTTCCCAGGTTATGGTACCGTTCCTCGTTTTAGCCTCCCCATCTCATGGCCTTCACCAGCATCGCTAAGTCAAGTTGGATTAAAAACCAGGAAAACAAGCAGGAGACGGGCAATGCGGGAGCCTGTGGTCATGACCTCCCCAGCATGTCTGCCGCCCGAGAGTGGCGTAGCTGGACACAGGGATGCTCCCTGGGTGGCTCCCACTTTCCAGCCAGCCTTTGTTCTCTTTGTGGGAGCACTGGCTAATAGAGGTGTACACCCTCCGCCTGATGGTTAGGTGAGGCTGTAATTACCTCAGTAATAAAGGTCTGATTCTTCCCTGCTCTGCACCTCGGCTGGTCAGGAATACTTGTCTAAAGTGGGTGCAAAATGCTACCAGATCAGAAAGATGACATTTTACATCAATGGAAATGACCAGGTGTAAGGAACAAAGGCCTACATAACAATGCTCTCAACTCTGTTGTCCTTTAATTAAGTAGTTCCTCGGGCAATGACACTAATGAGGCCTTGTTTCCTCAGGGTTGGATTCTCTG